>NC_090647.1:400491977-400596977 GCF_040937935.1 Hyperolius riggenbachi | reverse complement strand
GGCTGCGGACACGCAGGGGGTATCCTCCTTCACTGTACTCAGGTTTCATCTGTTCCGTCGGCGTCTAGAACGCCGGGAACGGTGCTATCTCCTGCTCATAGGGTCTCTGTCTCACGCGGGCGCACGCGGAGACAGGACCTTTATGGGGGTAGAAGGCGCGTCAGCTGAACTGCTGGTCGGCTGACGTCAGTGGTGACTCTCGCCGCTCGAATTGGCTGATTCCGAGGTGGGAGCGGCCGAGAAGCCTTCCGCTGCTTCATAAGCCTTCGTTTCTCATTCGCAAGTTGTCTGCTGTCGTGAATACTTTGTCTTAGCGCTCAGACCTTAGACTAGTATCCAGTGTGCTTTGATCTGGGAGGAAACCAGGGATTTCACACAAGACTAGGATTATTGTCATATTGTATTATTGATTACCTGTGTATGATTCTGGCTATTCTCTGACCTTGCATTTGCTTATCGTTTCTGTACCTCTGCCTATCTGATTAGTTGCTGAACCTCTGCCTGATTACTCACTACTCTTCTGCCTTACGACTCTGTACTGATTTACCTCTCTGTTGCCGAACCTTGCCTGCCTGACCTCTCTACTCACCAGTGGGCCCTTGCCACTGGTGAGGTGTTATACTTATATACCCACCAGCCCCTCTGGTGAGGTATCGCTAGCTTTCCTCATAGTGACTGATAGTGCCTTACCAGCTCCTCTGGTAAGGTCTGGTTAACTATACAGTCACCTTTACTGCTAGTACCTTGCCAGCTCCTTTGGTAAGGACTAGTTATACTATTTCTGTGCTTTCTCTGTTAGTACCTTTTCCAGCCCCTCTGGAAAGGTCAGGTTACTAGACAGTCACATATACTGATACTCCCTTGCCAGCTCCTCTGGTAAGGACTAGTTATACTATTTCTGTACTCTCACTGTTAGTACCTTTCCAGCTCCTCTGGAAAGGTCTGGTCAAACTATACAGTCTCTTACTGAAAGTACCTTGCCGGCTCCTCTGGTAAGGTCTAGCAAAACTATTGAGTTACTATTCACACAGTATCCTTGCTAACTATACCGGTATTATTGGTGATTCTGCAGATCACCACATAATCAGGTATAGTGTCTGCATTATTGGTGATACTGCAGATCACCTAATAATCAGACATCTGGGTTGCTACACCCAACCGTTACAAAACCCCTCTTTTTTGCTGTTTTACTGGTACTTTGCAGATTACTTTTTGATCCAACATATACTGCAATATTCCCAGGATTTCTGGAATGAGAGTAATATCCCTTGGTGGTTTTGACACCACAAACCTTGACGGAGGGGGACTGGCAAATTCTATTCGATAACTGAACCGAATGAGCTGCCGAATAAAAGGACTTTTTGACATTTGACTCCAATTGTGAGCAAAATATCTCAACCGTTCCCCCCCCCCCCCCCCCCCCCACTGCCAGGAATGTGTCATTGTGACTTAGATTGGGTTTCTTGAGGTTTTTCTCTGAAACCCGTCTTAGCTGTTCTGTCGAAAGACCACCTTCTTCTTTTCTGGTCTCTTTGCTCATCCTTTTGGTCAGTTCTAGTTTTACGAAAAAATCTTTTGTTAGCCACCACTTTTTGTTTCTTAGGAAAAGTCTTCTTTTTATTAAAGTCCTCTCTAAAGCTGAATCAAGTTCTGGACCAAACAGAAGTTTCTCTGTAAAAGGGACCCCACATAATCTATTCTTTGATAAGTTACCATCCCACGTTTTTAGCCATAGAGCCCTACGGCAAACATTTACAAGAACTGTGGATCTGGCTGTAAATCTAACCAATTCTGCTGAAGCATCCGCTATATAAGCTGCAGCCTTAAAGGGACACTTAATCCTGAAAAAAAGAGCTTTACTCACCTGGGGCTTCTACCAGCCCCCTGCAGCAGTCCTGTGCCCTCTAGAGTTGGGCCGAACCTCCGATTTTAGGTTCGCGAACCTGGTTCGCGAACTTCCGCGGAAGGTTCGGTTCGCGTTAAAGTTCGTGAACCGCAATTGACTTCAATGGGGATGCGAACTTTGAAAAAAAAATTATTATGCTGGCCACAAAAGTGATGGAAAAGATGTTTCAAGGGGTCTAACACCTGGAGGGGGGCATGGCGGAGTGGGATACATGCCAAAAGTCCCCGGGAAAAATCTGGATTTGACGCAAAGCAGCGTTTTAAGGGCAGAAATCACATTGAATGCTAAATGACAGGCCTAAAGTGCTTTCAAACATCTTGCATGTGTATACATCAATCAGGTAGTGTAATTAAGGTACTGCTTCACACTGACACACCAAACTCACCGTGTAACGCAGCGCAAACAGCTGTTTGTGTAGTGACGGCCGTGCTGGACTGGTGCGCACCATGGCGAGAGTGCAGGTTTTGGTGGCTTTACAGCCCATATGGTCGCCTGGCTGATGTAGCTGAATGACAGAACAGTGACTGTCCAGCTGATCAAATTTGGTCTGACCACAATGAGGCAACGACCTTATTATCGTGGGTGTGCCCCCCGAGACACTCATCTAGGCGCCGGTCATTGCTTCATTGTGATACGCAAGCCCCTTCACCACGGCAAGGTAATGATCACGAAGGGGAATGGGCGCATGTACATGCCTTTTCTTTTGTTGTTGCAGCTGCCCGCAGTGCAGCCAGAAAAATTAGGCAGTCATGTACACGCACCAGAAAAATTATTACAGCGGCCTAAAAAATTCAGCAATCCGCCTGGAGTCCCGGACGCTGTTGGTGGTGGCGGAGAAGGTAGTCAAGCGGCCTGCAGGCAGACATGCTGTGTGGAGGGACTGGGAGCGACTTAGTCTTCTTGGGGCAGGCCAGGCAGCCAGTCACACGGCGGGCAGGCAGAGATGCTGTGTGTGCGGGGACTGACTTAGTCTTGGGGCGGGCAGCAGCCCTCCGGGATCCATGCCTCATTCATTTTGATAAAGGTGAGGTACTTAACACTTTTGTGACTTAGGCGACTTCTCTTCTCTGTGACAATGCCTCCAGCTGCGCTGAAGGTCCTTTCTGACAGGACGCTTGCGGCAGGGCAGGAGAGAAGTTGGATGGCAAATTGGGACAGCTCTGGCCACAGGTCAAGACTGCGCACCCAGTAGTTCAAGGGTTCCTCATCGCTGTTCACAGCAGTGTCTACATCCACACTTAAGGCCAGGTAGTCGGCTACCTGCCGTTCCAGGCGTTGGTGGAGGGTGGATCCGGAAGGGCTACGGTGAGGCGTTGGACTAAAGACCGTCCGCATGTCCGACATCACCATGTGATCGCTGGAGCGTCCTGTCTTTGACTGCGTGGACACGGGAGGAGGATTAGTGGCAGTGGTACCTTGCTGGCGTTGTGCCGTCACATCACCCTTAAAGGCATTGTAAAGCATAGTTGACAGCTGGTTCTGCATGTGCTGCATCCTTTCCACCTTCCGGTGAGTTGGTAACAGGTCCGCCACTTTGTGCCTGTACCGAGGGTCTAGTAGTGTGGCCACCTAGTACAGCTCATTCCCCTTGAGGTTTTTTATACGGGGGTCCCTCAACAGGCAGGACAGCATAAAAGACGACATCTGCACAAAGTCGGATCCAGTACCCTCTATCTCCTCTTGCTCTTCCTCAGTGACGTCAGGTAAGTCAACCTCCTCCCTCCAGCCGCGAACAATACCACGGGAAGGTTGAGCAGCACAAGCCCCTTGCGATGCCTGCTGAGGTTGTTCTCCTGCCGCTGTCCCCTCCTCCTCCTCCTCCTCCTCCCCCAAAGAAACACCTTGCTCATCATCCTCTGAGTCTGACTCGTCTTCTGCGCACGACTTCTCTTCTTCCTCCTCCTCCCCCCTCTGTGCTCCCGCAGGTGTTGAGGAAACAGCTGGGTCTGATGAAAATTGGTCCCATGCCTGTTCCTGCCGTAACGGTTCCTGGTCACGCTCATTCACAGCTTCATCCGCCACTCTACGCACAGCACGCTCCAAGAAGTAAGCGTAGGGAATTAAGTCGCTGATGGTGCCCTCACTGCGGCTCACCAGGTTGGTCACCTCCTCAAACGGCCGCATGAGCCTGCATGCATTTTCCATCAGTGTCCAGTTGTCGGGCCAGAACATCCCCATCTTCCCAGACTGTTTCATTCTACTGTAGTTGTAGAGGTAGTGGGTCACGGCTTTCTTCTGTTCTAGCAAGCGGGAGAACATGAGCAGGGTCGAGTTCCAGCGAGTCGGGCTATCGCAAATGAGGCGTCTCACCGGCATGTTGTTTTTGCGCTGAATTTCCGCAAAGCGTGCCATGGCTGTGTAAGACCGCCTCAAATGCCCACAGAACTTCCTGGCCTGCTTCAGGACATTCGCTAAGCCAGGGTACTTTGCCACAAATCTTTGAACCACTAGATTCATGACATGTGCCATGCAGGGTATGTGTGTCAGCTTCCCCATATGCAAAGCGGCAAGCAGATTGCTGCCGTTGTCGCACACCACGTTGCCTATCTCCAGGTGGTGCGGGGTCAGCCACTCATCCACCTGTTTCTTAAGAGCAGCCAGGAGAGCTGCTCCAGTGTGACTCTCCGCTTTGAGACAAGACATGTCTAAGATGGCGTGACAGCGTCGTACCTGGCATGCAGCATAGGCCCTGCGGAGCTGGGGCTGTGTAGCTGGAGAGGAGAACTGCCACTCAGCCAAGGAGGAGGAGGACAGCGAAGAGCATGTAGCAGGAGGAGAGGAGGTGGCAGGAGGCCTGCCTGCAAGCCGTGGAGGTGTCACAATTTGGTCCGCTGCGCCCTGCTTGCCATCGTTCACCACCAGGTTCACCCAATGGGCTGTGTAGGTAATGTAGCGGCCCTGCCCGTGCTTGGCAGACCAGGCATCCGTGGTCAGGTGTACCCTTGACCCAACGCTCTTCGCAAGAGATGACACCACTTGCCTCTCAACTTCATGGTGCAGTTGGGGTATGGCCTTTCTCGAAAAATAAGTGCGGCCTGGCATCTTCCACTGCGGTGTTCCGATGGCCACAAATTTACGGAAGGCCTCAGAGTCCACCAGCCGGTATGGTAACAGCTGCCGAGCTAACAGTTCCGCCACGCCAGCTGTCAGACGCCGGGCAAGGGGGTGACTGGCCGAAATTGGCTTCTTCCGCTCAAACATTTCCTTCACGGACACCTGACTGCTGCTGTGGGCAGAGGAGCAGGAACCGCTCAAGGGCAGAGGCGGAGTGGAGGAGGGTGCCTGTGAAGGTGAAAGGGAGAAAGCGGCAGAAGCAGATAATGCACCTGATGGAGGAGGAAGAGGAGAAGGAGGGTGGCTTTGCTTTTGTGTGTTGCTGCTGCTTTTGCTCAGGTGGCGATCCCATTGCTGTTTGTGCCTTTTCTCCAGGTGCCTTCGTAAGGCACTTGTCCCTACGTGAGTGTTGGCCTTTCCACGGCTCAATTTTTGTTGGCAGAGCGAACAGATGGCTTTGGTCCGATCTGAGGCACACACATTAAAAAATTTCCACACCGCTGAGCCACCCTGGGATGTGGGCACTATGGGGACCTCAGCAGCTGATGCTGAAGGGCAAGTTGGCTGGCTGTACATAGGTGGCGATACATGGTGCCGGACTCTGCCACCAGCTGTTTCTGACGAAGAGCTGCCCCAGCTTCTTTCAGCAACTTCTTTCCTCCTACTACTCTCTGACTCCCCCTCTGAACTGTCCCCCTCTTCATCTCCTCTATTAGGAACATACAGAGGATCCCTATTACCGTCATCATCGTAGTCATCCTGCCCAGCTTCGCTTGCCTCAGACAAATCCAAACTTGCACCATCAGTAGGTCCTTCATCCTCCTGACACGTTACATCCATAGTGTTGCCGCGTAACTCAGACATATGAGCTGGTGAAAATTCATCTGGCTGTAACAACAATGGCTGTGCATCAGTGATTTCAACACTAAATAATTCTTGCGAAGTGTCAAATGCAGCGGAAGTGGTGCTAGTAGTAGCGCTGGTGGCTGAGCAAGATGAGGTGTTCTGTGTCGCTAAATACTCAACCACGTCCTGACAATCTTGGGAGATGATGGGACGTGCCTTCTTCCGAGCACTGTACTGTGGGCCAGGTCCACACGAAATTACATTTACACGACCTCGCGCAGACCTGCCGGGTGGCCTTCCTCTGGCTCTTGCACTACCTCTTCCTCTACCTGTTTTGTCCATATCGGGTATGCACGGAGTGGTATATCACACTGCGTGCACTCACGTAGGTAGGTGGGTTCACTTAACTGCACAGGTATGCGCACTGATGCGGTGGGTTCACTGAACAGAACAGGTATACAGTGGCGGGTTCACAGAACAGGTATGCAGTGGCGGGTCCACTGAACAGAACAGGTATGCAGTGGCGGGTTCACTAAACAAAACAGGTATACAGTGGCGGGTTCACTAAACAGAACAGGTATACAGTGGCGGGTTCACAGAACAGGTATGCAGTGGCAGGTTCACTGAACACAACAGGTATGCAGTGGCGGGTTCACTGAACAGGTATACAGTGGCGGGTCCACTGAACAGAACAGGTATGCAGTGGCGGGTCCACTGAACAGAACAGGTATGCAGTGGCGGGTTCACTAAACAGAACAGGTATACAGTGGCGGGTTCACTAAACAGAACAGGTATACAGTGGCGGGTTCACAGAACAGGTATGCAGTGGCAGGTTCACTGAACACAACAGGTATGCAGTGGCGGGTTCACTGAACAGGTATACAGTGGCGGGTCCACTGAACAGAACAGGTATGCAGTGGCGGGTTCACTAAACAGAACAGGTATACAGTGGCGGGTTCACTAAACAGAACAGGTATACAGTGGCGGGTTCACTAAACAGAACAGGTATACAGTGGCGGGTTCACAGAACAGGTATGCAGTGGCAGGTTCACTGAACACAACAGGTATGCAGTGGCGGGTTCACTGAACAGGTATACAGTGGCGGGTCTACTGAACAGAACAGGTATGCAGTGGCGGGTTCACTAAACAGAACAGGTATACAGTGGCGGGTTCACTAAACAGAACAGGTATACAGTGGCGGGTTCACAAAACAGAACAGGTATACAGTGGCGGGTTCACAGAACAGGTATGCAGTGGCAGGTTCACTGAACACAACAGGTATGCAGTGGCGGGTTCACTGAACAGGTATACAGTGGCGGGTCCACTGAACAGAACAGGTATGCAGTGGCGGGTTCACTAAACAGAACAGGTATACAGTGGCGGGTTCACTAAACAGAACAGGTATACATTGGCGGGTTCACTAAACAGAACAGGTATACAGTGGCGGGTTCACAGAACAGGTATGCAGTGGCTGGTTCACTGAACACAACAGGTATGCAGTGGCGGGTTCACTGAACAGGTATACAGTGGCGGGTCCACTGAACAGAACAGGTATGCAGTGGCGGGTTCACTAAACAGAACAGGTATACAGTGGCGGGTTCACTAAACAGAACAGGTATACAGTGGCGGGTTCACTATACAGAACAGGTATACAGTGGCGGGTTCACAGAACAGGTATGCAGTGGCAGGTTCACTGAACACAACAGGTATGCAGTGGCGGGTTCACTGAACAGGTATACAGTGGCGGGTCCACTGAACAGAACAGGTATGCAGTGGCGGGTTCACTGAACAGGTATACAGTGGCGGGTCCACTGAACAGAACAGGTATGCAGTGGCAGGTTCACTGAACAGGTATGCAGTGGTGGGTTCACAGAACAGGTATGCAGTGGTGGGTTCACAGCACAGGTATGCAGTGGTGGGTTCACAGCACAGGTATGCAGTGGTGGGTTCACAGCACAGGTATGCAGTGGTGGGTTCACAGCACAGGTATGCAGTGGTGGGTTCACAGAACAGGTATGCAGCCAGACAGGAACAAGTTAAGCCTAACTAATCTTTCCCTGAGAGACAGTCTGCAGCAGCTCGCCCTACTCTCACTAACGCAGGCAGCACACGAGTGACCGTAATGGCCGCCGCTGCCTGCCTTATATAAGGGGGGGTGGGGCTCCAGGGGCTAGTGTAGCCTAATTGGCTACACTGGGCCTGCTGACTGTGATGTAGAGGGTCAAAGTTGACCCTCCATGTGCATTATGGGGCGAACCGAACTTCCGCAAAGGTTCGCCTGCGGGACGCGAACGCGAACCACGGAAGTTCGCATGGAACCGTTCGCAGGCGAACCGTTCGGCCCAACTCTAGTGCCCTCGCAGCCACTAACTAATCCTCTGGTCCCCCGCTGCCAGCTAGTTTCGTTTTTGCCGACAGGACTGGCCACGCGTAGCTTTGTCTGCATTCCCGACTGTAATTAGCGCTATTGCAGACCGCAACACATACAAAGATACGCGTTGCCGCATTACCTACGCATAGATATGCGGCAATGCGTATTTTTGTACGCGTTGCGGCCCGCAATAGCGCTAATTACAGTCGGGAATGCGGACAAAGCTACGCATGGCCAGTCCTGTCGGGCCTGTCGGCAAAAATGAAACTAGCTGGCAGCGGGGGACCAGAGGATTAGTGAGTGGCTGCGAGGGTACCGGACTGCTGCAGGGGGATGGTAGAAGCCCCAGGTGAGTAAAACTCTTTTTTGTTTTTTTTTCTGGCTTAAGTGTCCATTTAAGCAAAATAGTAATTGAATGTAACTGTTCCACAGATGCACCTGCTAAAATACTGGTTTTTAGTTGGTTAATCCATAATTCCAAAGTTCTTGCAACACATCATTGCAGCAATCAACATTTCAGTATCCTCAATACGGAATTTAAACCGAGAGCTAGATTCTGACTCAAACTCCCTTGTATCTGAATCCTTAGAACTAGCAACATTATCAGCTATGTCTTGGTTCTCATTATCCGGCACTGAGACAACCCCCACATCCTGAGAAGTTGACTAGCCTGCAGTAACTAAAGAAGATTTAAAAAGATGCTAACGAAGCATTAATCTCTTCTCTAAATGCATTTAATGTATCCTGCACAGATGGAACAGGCTGTTCCCCAATCACCTTATCCATACATATCTGGCACAAAGTTTTGGCATATGGCAAAGCCATTTTTGCATTACACACAGGGCATCTCTTATATGTGGGCGGAGGCAGCAGCATTATCAGATAACTTTGCCTGCAAGAAAAAACAGTCATACAGATGTCCCTGTAAATGCCACTTCGCCCCAGACAAATGTGCATTACACAAAAGCATACGCAGAAAGAGATGCACCATCTCACCTTCGGCGCTGATGAGCTGCTCTCAGTCTTGTCAGAAGCCGACATGCTGCCCGCACGTCCAGCACAAGACACTGTCTCTCCACACTGCAGCTCGCGCGATTTTCCCTAAATCCATTCCAGCCATCAGCAAACAGGGGGCGGAACCGGAAGTAATCGAGAGACAGACAGACTGGCTGGCCAATAAGAGACAAGTTCCAGCAAACCCGCCGGAAACTACGCAACCCGGAAGCACCATCCCCGCTCCCATGTGCAAAGACGCTGCACCGCATGCCGCCATACCACCAGGTCCCGATCCTGCTGAAAGCCTGAGGGAATGCACCCACGCCTTCTACATTTGCCGTCCCTTAAGGGAAAAGAAAGGTAGGCATATTCCACGAGATCCAGCGTGGTATGAAAGGCTAGACTGCCTCAGTACCGCAGTGTCAGCCTACCCTAAGAGAATGTAACCTGCAGCCCAGCACACAGGTCCCACTCCTAGGGGAGATGCCGACCTGCCTGGATGCAGGAACAAACAGCACTGAGGGTGTACTGACCATGTAACTTTTTTATAAGGGAAGTGCTGTCTGTTCCTGCGTCTGGAAGGAGCGACGTCTCACCTTGCCCTGAAGGATTGTGGGAAAAAAAATATCCTGGGGATACTTCCCTCGGGAGGGGTAAGCTTCTGGATCCTAATAAGGCTTCCCCGTCCTCCTCTTACAGCGTCCTTTGAAATATTTTCTTGATGTCTGGTGATTTTAAAAAGCATTTGATTGCCAAGTTTAAAAATATCACTTAGGAGAAAACCCAGAAGAAAACGTTAATTGCATATGGACCCTTGTTGCATCATAGCGGATCCCTCACCGATAAGGAATTGCAGCCATAAAACTCCTTCCTAGCAGAGAATAGCTTCTGTTTGCAGGAGTTAAAATACACTTAATAGACTGTCGTGGAGCAGAGACAATATGACATTAACTCTACTTTGTAAATGTTTAAACCTAAAATTAAAAAAAAAAAAGAGTAAGAGTATAGATAAAATTGTAGATCATCCATTTATTTTCACTTCAGGTTCACTTTAACCACTTCCCGACCGCCTAACGCACAGAGGCGGCCGGGAAGTGGAGCCCTGAAGGACCGGCTCACCCACAGAGGCGGCGGTCCTTCTAAGGGCATGGGCGGAGCGATCGCGTCATCCGTGACGCGATCCTCCGCCGGCGCCTGTCACCGCTCGCCCGCCGCAACATCCCGCCGGCTATACGGAAGCGCCGGCGGGATGTTAACCCCGCGATCGCCGCATACAAAGTGTATAATACACTTTGTAATGTTTACAAAGTGTATTATACAGGCTGCCTCCTGCCCTGGTGGTCCCAGTGTCCGAGGGACCACCAGGGCAGGCTGCAGCCACCCTAGTCTGCACCCAAGCACACTGATTTCTCCCCCCCCCCCCCCCTGCCCCAGATCGTCCACAGCACCCATCAATTACTCCCTGTCACTATCTGTCAACGCTATTTTTTTTTTATCCCCCCCCCCCTGCTCCCTGCCCCCTCCTGATCACCCCCCACCCCTCAGATTCTCCCCAGACCCCCCCCCCCTGTTTACTGTATGCATCTATCCCCCTGATCACCTGTCAATCACGTGTCAATCACCTGTCAATCACCCGTCAATCACCCGTCAATCACCCCCTGTCACTGCCACCCATCAATCAGCCCCTAACCTGCCCCTTGCAGGCAATCTGATCACCCCCCCCACACCAATAGATCGCCCACAGATCCGACATCAGATCACCTCCCAAATCCATTGTTTACATCTATTCTCTCCTCTAAACACCCACTAATTACCCATCAATCACCCATCAATCACCCCCTATCACCACCTGTCACTTTTACCTATCAGATCAGACCCTAATCTGCCCCTTGCGGGCACCCAATCACCCGCCCACACGCTCAGATTGCCCTCTGACCCCCCCTTATCAATTCACCAGTGCATTAATTACATCTGTTCTTCCCTGTAATAACCCACTGATCACCTGTCAATCACCTGCCAATCACCTATCACCCATCAATCACCCCCTGTCACTGCCACCCATCAATCAGCCCCTAACCTGTCCCTTGCGGGCAATCTGATCACCCACCCACACCATTAGATCGCCCGCAAACCCGCCGTCAGATTACCTCCCAAATGTATCGTTTACATCTGTTATCTTCTCTAAACACCCACTAATTACCCATCAATCACCCATCAATCACCCCCTATCACCACCTGTCACTGTTACCTATCAGATCAGACCCTAATCTGCCCCTTGCGGGCACCCAATCACCCGCCCACACGCTCAGATTGCCCTCAGACCCCCCCCCCCCCCTTATCAATTCGCCAGTGCATTAATTACATCTGTCCTTCCCTGTAATAACCCACTGATCACCTGTCAATCACCTGCCAATCACCTATCACCCATCAATCACCCCCTGTCACTGCCACCCATCAATCACCCCTGTCACTGCCACCCATCAATCACCCGCTGTCACTGCCACCCATCAATCAGCCCCTAACCTGCCCCTTGCGGGCAAACTGATCACCCACCCACACCAATAGATCGCCCGCAGATCCGACATCAGATCACCACCCAAGCGCAGTGTTTCCATCTATTCTCTACCCTAAACACCCACTAATTACCCATCAATCACCCCCTGTCACTGCTACCTATCAGATTAGACCCCTATCTGCCCCTAGGGCACTCAATCACCCGCCCACACCCTCAGAATGCCCTCAGACCCCAGCCCTGATCACCTCGCCAGTGCATTGCTTGCATCTATTCCCCCCTCTAATCACACCTTGAGACACCCATCAATCACCTCCTGTCACCCCCTAGCACACCTACCCATCAGATCAGGCCCCAATTTGCCCCGTGTGGGCTCCTGATCACTCGGCCAAACCCTCAGATCCCCCTCAGACCCCCTTCCGATCACCTCCCCAGTGCATTGATTGCATCTATTTTCCCCTCTAACCACCCCCTGAGACGCCCATCAATCACCTCCTGTCACCCCCCTAGCACTCCTATCCATCAGATCAGGCCCAATACAACCTGTCATCTAAAAGGCCACCCTGCTTATGACCGGTTCCACAAAATTCGCCCCCTCATAGACCACCTGTCATCAAAATTTGCAGATGCTTATACCCCTGAACAGTCATTTTGAGACATTTGGTTTCCAGACTACTCACGGTTTTGGGCCTGTAAAATGCCAGGGCGGTATAGGAACCCCACAAGTGACCCCATTTTAGAAAAAAAGACACCCCAAGGTATTCTGTTAGGTGTATGACGAGTTCATAGAAGATTTTATTTTTTGTCAAAAGTTAGCGGAAATTAATTTTTATTGTTTTTTTTCACAAAGTGTCATTTTTCACTAACTTGTGACAAAAAATAAAATCTTCTATGAACTCGCCATACACCTAACGGAATACCTTGGGGTGTCTTCTTTCTAAAATGGGGTCACTTGTGGGGTTCCTATACTGCCCTGGCATTTTAGGGGCCCTAAACCGCGAGGAGTAGTCTAGAAAACAAATGCTTCAAAATGATCTGTGAATAGGACGTTGGGCCCCTTAGCGCACCTAGGCTGCAAAAAAGTGTCACACATGTGGTACCGCCGTACTCAGGAAAAGTAGTATAATGTGTTTTGGGGTGTATTTTTACACATACCCATGCTGGGTGGGAGAAATTTCTATGTAAATGGACAATTGTGTGTAAAAAAATCAAACAATTGTCATTTACAGAGATATTTCTCCCACTTAGCATGGGTATGTGTAAAAATACACCCCAAAACGCATTATACTACTTCTCCTGAGTACGGCGGTACCACATGTGTGGCACTTTTTTACACCCTAAGTACGCTAAGGGGCCCAAAGTCCAATGAGTACCTTTAGGATTTCACAGGTCATTTTGCGACATTTGGTTTCAAGACTACTCCTCACGGTTTAGGGCCCCTAAAATGCCAGGGCAGTATAGGAACCCCACAAATGACCCCATTCTAGAAAGAAGACACCCAAAGGTATTCCGTACGGAGTATGGTGAGTTCATAGAAGATTTTATTTTTTGTCACAAGTTAGCGGAAAATGACACTTTGTGAAAAAAAACTGTTAAAATCAATTTCCGCTAACTTGTGACAAAATAATAAAAACTTCTATGAACTCACCATACTCCTAACGGAATACCTTGTGGTGTCTTCTTTCTAAAATGGGGTCATTAGTGGGGTTCCTATACTGCCCTGACATTTTAGGGGCCCTAAACCGCGAGGAGTAGTCTTGAAACAAAAATGACCTGTGAAATCCTAAAGGTACTCATTGGACTTTGGGCCCCTTAGTGCAGTTAGGGTGCAAAAAAGTGCCACACATGTGGTATCGCCGTACTCGGGAGAAGTAGTATAATGTGTTTTGGGGTGTATTTTTACACATACCCATGCTGGGTGGGAGAAATACCTCTGTAAATGACAATCTTTTGATTTTTTTTACACACAATTGTCCATTTACAGAGGTATTTCTCCCACCAAGCATGGGTATGTGTAAAAATACACCCCAAAACACATTGTACTACTTCTCCCGAGTATGGCGATACCACATGTGTGGCACTTTTTTGCACCCTAACTGCGCTAAAGGGCCCAAAGTCCAATGAGTACCTTTAGGATTTCACAGGTCATTTTGAGAAATTTCGTTTCAAGACTACTCCTCACGGTTTAGGGCCCCTAAAATGCCAGGGCAGTATAGGAACCCCACAAATGACCCCATTTTAGAAAGAAGACACCCCAAGGTATTCCGTTAGTAGTATGGCGAGTTCATAGAAGATTTTATTTTTTGTCACAAGTTAGCGGAAATTGATTTTAATTGTGTTTTTTCACAAAGTGTCATTTTCCGTTAACTTTTGACAAAAAATAAAATCTTCTATGAACTCACCATACTCCTAACGGAATACCTTGGGGTGTGTTCTTTCTAAAATAGGGTCATTTGTGGGGTTCCTATACTGCCCTGGCATTTTAGGGGCCCTAAACCGTGAGGAGTAGTCTTGAAAAGAAATTTCTCAAAATGACCTGTGAAATCCTAAAGGTACTCATTGGACTTTGGGCCCTTTAGCGCAGTTAGGGTGCAAAAAAGTGCCACACATGTGGTATCGCCGTACTCAGGAGAAGTAGTATAATGTGTTTTGTGGTGTATTTTTACACATACCCATGCTGAGTGGGAGAAAGATCTCTGTAAATGGACAATTGTGTGTAAAAAAAATTAACAAATTGTCATTTACAGAGATATTTCTCCCACCCAGCATGGGTATGTGTAAAAATACACCCCAAAACACATTATACTACTTCTCCTGAGTACGGCAATACCACATGTGTGGCACTTTTTTGCAGCCTAACTGCGCTAAGGGGTCCAAAGTCCAATGAGCACCTTTAGGCTTTACAGGGGTGCTTACAATTTAGCACCCCCCAAAATGTCAGGACAGTAAACACACCCCACAAATGACCCCATTTTGGAAAGTAGACCCTTCAAGGTATTCAGAGAGGGGCATGGTGAGTCCGTGGCAGATTTCATTTTTTTTTGTCGCAAGTTAGAAGAAATGAAAACTTTTTTTTTTTTTTTTTTCTCACAAAGTGTCATTTTCCGCTTACTTGTGACAAAAAATAATATCTTCTATGAACTCACTATGCCTCTCAGTGAATACTTTGGGATGTCTTCTTTCCAAAATGGGGTCATTTGGGGGGTATTTATACTATCCTGGAATTCTAGCCCCTCATGAAACATGACAGGGGGTCAGAAAAGTCAGAGATGCTTGAAAATGGGAAAATTCACTTTTTGCACCATAGTTTGTAAACGCTATAACTTTTACCCAGACCAATAAATATACACTGAATGGTTTTTTTTTTTTATCAAAAACATGTTTCTCCACATTTTTCGCGCTGCATGTATACAGAAATTTTACTTTATTTGAAAAATGTCAGCACAGAAAGTTAAAAAAATCATTTTTTTGCCAAAATTCATGTCTTTTTTGATGAATATAATAAAAAGTAAAAATCGCAGGAGCAATCAAATAGCACCAAAAGAAAGCTTTATTAGTGACAAGAAAAGGAGCCAAAATTCATTTAGGTGGTAGGTTGTATGAGCGAGCAATAAACCGTGAAAGCTGCAGTGGTCTGAATGGAAAAAAAGTGGCCGGTCCTTAAGGGGTAGAAAGCCCTAGGTCCTCAAGTGGTTAATTTCCCCTAAGGGTTCAGTGCTAGAACAGGAGATTTACATTTTATTTTTGCCTTTTGTTATTTAGAAGCTAAAATTATTTTTGTATTACAAAATAAAAAAACTTTCTTTACCTAAATTTGCTGATAATTACAGAACTGATACAATTTTTCACAAGTTGTAGTGCTTAAGCTTAGTTAATTTGGGCTGCTGGAGACGCTATGGGGTTGCTCTACCCCCACCAGTTGCGAATAGAAATGTGTAAGATGTCCTCCTGCGTCCTGAACAGAGAATTTCTGTAAACTTCACTCAGTTATAAAAATTTTTATTAAAAGCAATATCTAAAAAATATCATCATATCCTTGCAGATTTGATCAATGCAGTTCTCCTACACCGCCACACAGCTATTTCACCTCTCACTATTCCACTCACACACACCTATCGGTCCTAACCCCCATGCAAAAGCCAGCACTCAGATCAACTATGACGTTTTCTCAGGCCGCCCGAATATGCATAGGTATAAGTTCCCCAGAGTATGCTGTTGTGGTAGCTCTAAAAGTTCATCCTTAGCTGTATCAGCAGCGTGCTCTAGACTTCATAGAGTCAAGTGTGTAAGTGTGTGTGTGTGTGTGTATCAGTTTTCCGCAAAAGTTAATACCTTCAATATCACATCAATGGTAAACGTATCACTTCAACAGCTGTTTTCAATTTGAAATCATGCCCACAGATCTCGTTTGTGTAAATGTCAAAGTTCCAGCGTGAAGTCTCCGCAATGTTATGCTATTGCAGCGGTTTTTGGTTAAACTCACGTATCCTGGATGAAGGAGCGGATAAAGTCCAAGATGTAATTTTACAAAACTCCTTGGTCCCGGCCGGAGACACCCCGGAGCTTGGAGCTGCTCAGTACTGACAGTTTGTATTTTCGGCAACCCGGAAGTGCCTGGTGACGTCACCACACTTGTTTCACCAATCAGAGCCGATGCATTTCGATAGGAACGCCTATCTTCCTCAGGGCCTCTTATGATTGGTCCTCTGTCTGTCTTTTATTCTCTATGACTCCGCCTCCCTCCATCATTATGTGAGTCAGTTCGTTGCATCAACGGTTGTCTTTGCATAGATGGATGTCCCCTGCATCTCCCAATCACTTGACATGTATTACAATGTCATTTCTCTCTATGTACAGTGGCTTGCAAAAGTGTTCAGCCCCCTTGAAGTTTTCCACATTTTGTCACATTACTGCCACAAACATGAATCAATTTTATTAGAATTCCACGTGAAAGACCAATACAAAGTGGTGTACATGTGAGAAGTGGAACGAAAATCATACGATTCCAAACATTTTTTACAAATCAACTGCAAAGTGGGGTGTGCGTAATTATTCAGCCCTCTTCGGTCTGAGTGCAGCCAGTTGCCCATAGACATTGCCTGATGAGTGCTAATGACTAAATAGAGTGCACCTGTGTGTAATCTAATGTCAGTACAAATACAGCTGCTCTGTGACAACCTCAGAGGTTGTCTAAGAGAATATTGGGAGCAACAACACCATGAAGTCCAAAGAACACACCAGACAGGTCAGGGATCAAGTTATTGAGAAATTTGAAGCAGGCTCAAGCTACAAAAAGTTTTTTCCAACGCCTTGAATATCCCACAGAGCACTGTTCAAGCGATCATTCAGAAATGGAAGGAGTATGGCACACCTGTAAACCTACCAAGACAAGGCTGTCAACCTAAACTCACAGGCTTAACAAGGAGAGCGCTGATCAGAAATGCAGTCAAGAGGCCCATGGTGACTCTGGACGAGCTGCAGAGATCTACAGCTCAGGTGGGGGAATCTGTCCATGGGACAGCTATTAGTCGTGCACTGCACAAAGTTGGCTCTTATGGAAGAGTGACAAAAAGAAAGCCATTGTTAACAGAAAAGCATAAGAAGTCCCGTTTGCAGTTTGCCACAAGCCATGTGGGGGACACAGCAAACATGTGGAAGAAGGTGCTCTCGTCGGATGAGACCAAAATGGAACTTTTTGGCCAAAATGCAAAACGCTATGTGTGGCAGAAAAATAACACTGCACATCACTCAGAACACGCCATCCCCACTTTCAAATATGGTGGTGGCAGCATTATGCTCTGAGGTTGCTTCTCTTCAGCAGGGACAGGGAAGCTGGTCAAAGTTAATGGGAAGATGGATGGAGCCAAATACAGGGAAATCTTGGAAGAAAACCTCTTGGAGTCTGCAAAAGACTTGAGACTGGGGCGGAGGATCACCTTCCAGCAGGACAACGACCCTAAAGATAAAGCCAGGGCAATAATGGAATGGTTTAAAACAAAACATATCCATGTGTTAGAATGGCCCAGTCAAAGTCCAAATCTAAATCCAATCGAGAATCTGTGGCAAGATCTGAAAACTGCTGTTTTCAAATGCTGTCTATCTTATCTGACTGAGCTGGAGCTGTTTTGCAAAGAATAATGGGCAAGGATTTCAGTATCTAGATGTGCAAAGCTGGTAGAGACATACCCTAAAAGACTAGCAGCAATAATTGCAGCAAAAGGTGGTTCTACAAAGTATTGACTCAGGGGGCTGAATAATTACGCACACCCCACTTTGCAGCTATTGATTTGTAAAAAATGTTTGGAATAATGTATGATTTTTGTTCCACTTCTCAAGTGTACACCACTTTCTATTGGTCTTTCACGTGGAATTCCAATAAAATTGATTCATGTTTGTGGCAGTAATGCAACAAAATGTGGAAAACTTCAAGGGGGCCAAATACTTTTGCAAGCCACTGTATGGTGTTAAAAGGGGACTGGCTTTGCACGGGGGTTAGGACCGATAGAGGTGTGTGAGTGGAATAGTGTGAAAGGTGAAATGGCTGTGTGGCGGTGTAGGACGACTGCATTGATCAAATCTACAAGGATATGATGATATCATTTTTTAGATATGAATATTGCTCTTAATAAAAGTTTTTATGGAGTGAAGTTTACAGAAATTCTTTGTTCAGGGCGCAGGAGGACATCATACATATAATTACAAAACTGATTGTTATTTTTATTAATACTCTGTGCAGTCCAGTGGAGAACAGAATCATCCATTCTTGGGAAGATATTGACATTGCAACAGGATCTGGATAGGATGTCTATATGGGCATTTAAATGGCAGAGGTAATTCAATGTCAAAAAATGTAAATTCATGCATTTTGGTCATACCAATGGTCTAGCACCATAGAAAATAAGCGGGATACAGATGGGGACATCAAACTTGGAAAAGGACTTAGGAGTACTCATTTACAACAAGTTAAATAATCATATTCAATGCCAAGTTGCTGCAGCTAAAGCTAATAAAATGTTGGGATGCATTAAAAGGGAAATAAAAACTCGAGATACTAGGTTTATTTAGTCTAGAGAAAAGACGCCTTAGAGGGGATCTAATTAACCTGTATGAATACATCAGAGGGCAATATAAAAGCTTGGCAGATTAGCTTTTTGTTCCTAGGCTTTCACAAAGGACAAGAGGACATGATCTGCACATGGAGGAAAAATGTTTTAGACGTTTATTTAGGAAAGGGTTCTTTACTGTAAGGGCTCGTTTCCACTAGTGCCGGCACTGAGCGGGTGGGCGGGATCGCAGGCGAATCCCATCAGCCATGCCATGCACAGCTATGGGATTCGCAACCTCAGCTGCGAATTCTGTGGGGGGTTCCGGCTGAATCTCTACAGCAAGCGATTCCGCCGGCGGCGCCATTTTCTCCTATGGCACAGTTTCCCTGTGCGATTCATGTGCGGGGAAAACTCTGCGGAATCACGGCAGTTTCCGCCCTAGTGGAAACGGGCCCTAAGAGTGATTAAGATGTGGAATGCAGTGCCACAGGAAGTAGTTATGGCAAATTTCATATCTGCATTTTAAGGGGGCTTAGATGCTTTCCTTGCATTGAAAGACATTCATGGCTATAATTACTAGGTAATGCCCAATGATGTTGATCCAGGGTTTTTATCTTATTGCCATCTAGAGTCTGGAAGGATTTTTTTTGCCCTTTTGGGGCTAATTGGCACAGACTAACCAGCAAGCTCATGGTGACCCAGAACTCATTGGAGTGTGTAAGGGACTACAATGGTCCTAAAAGCCCCCTTACTAAGATGTTAAGAAAAACAAAAGTTTGCTTTCCTAAAACGGAAAGAATTTGCGATAATTCAGGTTGAAGTGAGCTTGAGATGTCTCCCAGAGCAACACTGCTGAATATATGCAAATTAACCATTGTTACCCTTAGAAGCTAAACACACCTCCAGAACCGCTGGAATGCAATGATGTGTCAGCTTGTTAATTTGTACAGAGCCAGAATAATCCAACATCTTAGTAAGGGGGCTTTTAGGACCATTGTAGTCCCTTACACACTCCAATGAGTTCTGGGTCACCATGAGCTTGCTGGTTAGTCTGTGCCTCTCGGATTCACAAGCCCTACTCCATAGAGCCAAATTAATCCATGCCATGCACTGATGAGGATCAAACAATCCGAAACAGTCTGTATGCATGTTGGATTATTCTGGCTCTGTACAAATTAACAAGCTGACACATCATTGCATTCCAGCGGTTCTGGAGGTGTGTTTAGCTTCTAAGGGTAACAATGGTTAATTTG
Source organism: Hyperolius riggenbachi (assembly GCF_040937935.1). Classification (NCBI taxonomy): domain Eukaryota; kingdom Metazoa; phylum Chordata; class Amphibia; order Anura; family Hyperoliidae; genus Hyperolius; species Hyperolius riggenbachi. The sequence continues at coordinate 400,576,993 of NC_090647.1, read as the reverse complement.
CATATATTCAGCAGTGTTGCTCTGGGAGACATCTCAAGCTCACTTCAACCTGAATTATCGCAAATTCTTTCTGTTTTAGGAAAGCAAACTTTTGTTTTTCTTAACATCTTAGTAAAGGGGCTTTTAGGACCATTGTAGTCCCTTACACACTCCAATGAGTTCTGGGTCACCATGAGCTTGCTGGTTAGTCTGTGCCTCTCGGATTCACAAGCCCTACTCCATAGAGCCAAATTAATCCATGCCATGCACTGATGAGGATCAAACAATCCGAAACAGTCTGTATGCATGTTGGATTATTCTGGCTCTGTACAAATTAACAAGCTGACACATCATTGCATTCCAGCGGTTCTGGAGGTGTGTTTAGCTTCTAAGGGTAACAGGGGCTAATTGGATCATGCCTTGTAAGGGTTTTTCACCTTCTTGTGGATCAACAGGGACATGGCCCGGATGGCATGCATCCTCGGGTCCTAAGAGAATTAAGTTCAGTTATAGCTAAGCCCCTTTATCTTATCTTTTGTGACTCTCTTGCAACTGGCAGAGCCCATGTTTTCCCATTATTTAAGAAGGGCAAAAAATCTGATCCCGGAAATTATAGACCTGTAAGCTTAACATCAGTTGTATGCATACTATTTGAGGGGTTACTAAGAGATACTATACATGACTTCATAGTAGAAAATAATCTTATTTCTCAGCATCAACATGGGTTTACTAAAGACAGGTCCTGTTTGACTAACATGCTCAGCTTTTATGAGGTAGTGAATGCTAATATGGATATTGGGAATGCTGTAGATGTGATATACTTGGACTTTGCAAAGGCCTTCGACACTGTTCCCCACAGAAGTCTGGTGCAAAAGTTGTTGATGCAAGGACTGGGGAAGAGTTTGTGTGCATGGATAGGGAACTGGCTAATAGACAGAAAACAAAGAGTTGTGGTCAATGGATCGAACTCAAAATGGGAGACTGTTAGCAGTGGGGTCCCACAGGGGTCTGTACTGGGTCCAGTGCTCTTCAATTTATTTATTAATGACCTAGTAGATGCAGTAGTGAGCAATGTTGCTATTTTTGCAGATGATACAAAATTGTGCAGAATCATCAACTCTCAGGAAGATAGTGTCATATTGCAACAGGATCTGGATAGGATGGCTATATGGGCACATACATGGCAGATGAAATTCAATGTTGACAAATGTAAAGTCATGCATTTTGGTCGTACCAATGGTCTAGCACCATACAAAATAAATGGGATACAGTTGGGGACATCAAACTTGGAGAAGGACTTAGGAGTACTCATCGACAATCGACAAGTTAAATAATCGTACTCAATGCCAAGCCGCTGCAGCTAAAGCGAACAAAATTTTGGGATGCATTAAAAGGGAAATAAAAACTCGAGATGCTAGCATAATATTGCCCCTGTTTAACTCTCTAGTAAGGCCACATCTGGAATATGGAATTCAGTTCTGGGCACCACATTACAAAAAAGATATTGCAGTTTTAGAGCAGGTGCAGAGACGAGAAACAAAATTGATACGTGGGTTGGAAGGTCTCGCTTACCAAGAAAGGTTAGATAAATTGGGTTTATTTTGTCTAGAGAAAAGACGCCTTAGAGGAGATCTAATTAACATGTATAAATACATCAGAGGGCAATATAATAGCTTGGCGGATGAGCTTTTTGTTCCTAGGCTTTCACAAAGGACTAGAGGACATGATCTGCACATGGAGGAAAAAGGTTTTAGCCATTTATTTAGGAAAGGGTTCTTTACAGTAAGAGTGATTAAGATGTGGAATGCATTGCCACAGGAAGTCGTTATGGCAAACTCTATACCTGCATTTAAAGGGGGCTTAGATGCTTTCCTTGCGTTGAAAGACATCCATGGCTACAATTACTAGGTCATGCCTAATGATGTTGATCCAGGGATTTTATCTGATTGCCATCTGGAGTCAGGAAGGAATTTTTCCCTTTTGGGGCTAATTGGACCATGCCTGGTGGGGGGTTTTTCGCCTTCCTCTGGATCAACAGGGGTATGTGGGGGACGGGCTGGAGTTGTACTTTGTACTGGTTGAACTCGATGGACGTATGTCTTTTTTCAACCAAAATAACTATGTAACTATGTAACTATATGTGAGGGAGCAGGCTGGTGTTGTACTTTATTTTGTGGTTGAACTCGATGGACGTATGTCTTTTTTTCAAACCAAATACCTATATAACTAGTATTCATGGTATACTTGAAATGCCTGTGTTCTTTGATCTGGAATCACTTGACTTACTTTACTTGGTATACATTAGTAGCAGAAATGGTGAATGTTGCCACACCGCCTACCTCTTGTTTTGTTGCTGCAAGTTTGATACAGCGACTTAAGCCACTTGACCGTGTAATATCACGGTTGATTTTTGTACTTTGAGTCGAAATGTGATACGCTTTATTTATTTTGCAATATCTGCATTTTTCTTTCTGGTGCGGTTTGGAATCCCGGCCCATTGACTATCATTATGTGTATGGTTTTGCTCTATGTGATTAAGTGCATGCCATCTTAATGTGTGAGCACCCTGCTTCTAAGGAAATATGGTGTGTAAAGAATAAAATGAAATTTTCTAAAATGGAGCACTTGCTGGCCACTAACTTGATAGCTAAAATGTTAATTGTATTACGGTTGTGTGGAGGGGAAGGTTGTGGTTATATAAGCACTACAGTTTTTCACTATCCAGCACCCATAAAATGAATTAACACCAAAATCTCTCTGCTCTGCAGCTCAAACTAAAAATAAATACAATTTCATACAAAATGTCATACTCGCTTCTCGCCATGCTTGTCCATTTCCTTTATTTTGGATAAATGTATACCTCTTCCCTCACATATATCTGAAGTGACATTAAACAACATTTTGTCCTTCTGATATCCTTGTCATGCTCTGTACACCCATGCTCTGTAAACTGATTTACACATAGTAGACATGAGGTGTACACTTACCCGTGCACATGAGCACTGTACACACGTGTGATACTTAACCACCTGCTGTACTCCCACACACCTATTTACTGCACACACTCAAGCTGCACACTTTCCCATCAGTTGTACACCCACATACTGTACACTTGCCACCATGCTGGAAATAACTTTACCGACTTACTATATACAATACAATACAATAACATTTGTAAAGCGCTTTTCTCCCATAGGACTCAAAGCGCATAGCTGTGTCTCAGATTAATACAGGGTTTCAGGCTGGGTTGTGTTACAGAGGGGATAGTCAGATGTTCATGAATGCCAGACTGAAAAGGTAGGTTTTCAGTTTAGACTTAAATGTTTCCAGGGATGGGGCTGTCCTGATTGGGTGTGGCAGGGAGTTCCAAAGTGTAGGGGCAGCATGACAAAAGGCTCTGTCTCCAAAGGTTTTGAGGTGGACTCTGGGGGTGACCAAGGTGTTACGTCCTTTTGATCTAAGATTGTGGGGGGTGTGATGTAGTTGCAACAAGTCCTTCAGGTATCCAGGGCCCAGATTGTGCAAGGATTTGAATGTCAGTAAGCCAATCTTAAACAGAATTCTCCATTTTATCGGTAGCCAGTGGAGTGAGCTCAGGGTTGGTGTTATGTGGCAATGGCGGGGTTGGCTCGTTAACAGCCTTGCGGCGGCATTCTGTACTAATTGCAGGCGGCGTAAGTCTTTCTTATGCAGGCCTGTGTAGAGGACGTTGCAGTAGTCTAACCTTGATGTGACGAAGGCATGAACTAGGGTTGGAAGATCCTCTGAAGGAATTAGGTGTTTAATCCTTGCAATATTCCTTAGGTGAAAGAAGGAATGTTTCACAACAGCTGAGATTTGATTCCTGAAGCTTAATTTCCCATCAATCAGTACTCCCAGGCTGCGCACACAGTCTGAGTTGTTCAGGTCTGAGCTCCCTATCCTTAGCGGTGTTGGTTGAGACTGGAGCTGCTTTGCTGTTGAACCCTGGCTCTCAATAACAAGAACCTCAGTTTTGTCAGCATTAAGTTTTAGCCAATTATTATTCATCCACTCCTGAAGCTCAGCTAAGCATGCGTTTATTTGTGGAGTAGGGTCTGTGACGTCAGGTTTGAATGACAAATATAGCTGGGTGTCATCAGCATAGCAATGATATGTCAGGCCATGTTTTTGTATGATTTCTCCAAGTGGCAGCATGTATATGTTCTTATGCTGTACACTGTTCCACCTGCAGTAGTCTAAAGCAGTGTTTCTTAACATTTTATTGGTATGTACCCATTTTAAAACCCTGTACTCACCAAGTACCCCCTAGCATAGTAAACATTATCACAAGTACCCCTTGACAAATATATATTTAATTGTAGTACATGATAATTGGTTCTAAACCATTTCCAAGCATGTACTATTGCTCTTAACCAGCTAAAATACAAATTTGGTGTTGTTAAAATAAGATTTATAATTTTCTAAAACTCTACATTTGTTATTCTTGGTTAAGTTTATCAAGCCTGAGTACCCCCTGGAACCGTCAGAAGTACCCCCTGGGGTACGCGTACCACGTGTTGAGAACCTATGGTAAATACTAAATAAATAAATATGGTCTAAAGTAACACTTACCTATGCACTGTGAACACAAACACTGTAAACTTGTCTACATGCTGTACTAGTCTATGACTTGGGCTTTGCCCAGCAGGCAGTTATAAAAATAAATTGCATGGCATGATTTTAAAGAGAAACCGTAACCAAGAATTGAACTTAATCCCAATCAGTAGCTGATACCCCCTTTCAGATGAGAAATCTTTTCCTTTTCACAAACTGATCATCAGGGTGCCCTGTATAGCTGATATTGTGGTGAAAACCCTCCCACAGTGTGTCAGGACCATGGTTCTGACATCACACTGTGGGAGCCTTGTTGCATGGTTGGAAATAACAGCTGTTTACAGCTGTATCCAACTGCCAAAAAGCCAGCGTCTCCTTCCACTGACATCACCTGCCAGCAGTAAAAATGTCACCATGTGATAAATGTCAGAATGTAAATCAGGGACAGGAAAGATTTTGGAATGGGAAAACAATGACTAAATCATTTATACATAATTATTGTAAAAATGAAGCACTTTTCTTATTACATTATTTTCACTGGAGTTCCTCTAAGTATATTCCCCTTTATATTATGTGAATCAAGTCTTACAAACAATTCCTCACTAAAAAGACTGGGGTGACATAAAATTAAGCTAACTCTTTGTAAATGTCATCTGCCATTACAGAGAGAGCATGACTGCTGCATCTCAGTACTAGCACAGATCATTCTGAGTAAAACATTCACCAACCACTGAAGCAATTAAATCCACTACGCTCTATGCTCTTTTAATCTGCTTTCTGAGTTTTATACAGAAATAATTAATGGAGCCACAAAGCAAACAAGGGCAGTCAAAAACACATTTTATAACTAAAAGAAAACTCTGAACAACAGAATACCCAGTACTGGTATGTTAGTCAAATCACCAGGTTATACTCATGTCCTTGTACTCTGTGTTCTGTTTTTACTATTAAACTGTTAATTGTTTCAAACAGCTATAAAAAGTATGTCTTGTTATAGCCATGTTGTAATTCGCAACCATGAGGGAAGGATCATACTGTACTTGTGTGTCTGCGAGAAACACAGGTCATACCCTGCAAGTGTTTTGCCGCATGGGACTTTAGGAGGCACAAATACAAAATAAGTACAAAACTGAAAGAACACACACAAACCATATGTGGATTAAAATTGGCCGGAGGCGTTATTTATTGCGGTTTTAATAAATGTAAATATTTATATTATTTGTTTAAATAAACCAAAATAACTTTAACGACATTTTATTAACAAGAATATCATCAATCAAATCATCATAAAACTTAAAGGTCATAACTTAGCCCGCCCACCACCGTGGGCAACTTTTACCGCCAATAAAGACAGTAGCCTCCGACAGTCCAAAATCCGGAAAAGAAGGGTGCGTGGGAGGGGATCGCAGCTTGTCCTGACTGAAAGTGAGGAGAAAATGACAGCATCACTCAGGCTGTGAGAGAAAATCGCAGATCATTTGCTGCCGATTCGCCACTCCCTCTGACAGCTGCCAATCAGGACAGATTAACTGTCAAACTTCTGCCCAGAGATGACCGCCTCAGTAACATCCCAGGACCCTGAAAGAAAAGGAGGGAAAACCAGTACCACAGAACCCAAACATAGACCAAATACATGACTAGAATAAAGCTGAACTGAATACATATATTTTGTATGGCCACAAAGTCCCATGAGGCCCTCACTCAATGCCATCGTTCAGGCCTTACATAATATGTGCATTATGTCTGTGATGGAATGCAAGTGTTTACAGTACAGTACCCAGTGAATTTCTATAAGTAATTGCATACATTGTGTGGAAGAGTAGTACCGCTTGTATTGTGTTTTTTTTTGTTGTTGTTTTATACGCTATACAGAATTGCAGATGGCCCCCAAAAACACAGCGACCCTGAAATGCCTGAAAAACGCATCACATTACTTTCACAATGCAGCAAAATGCCCTCAATTGCAACAAGCAGAACCACTGCCTAAAGGCTAGCTGAAGTAGCATATTTTTTTTTTAAAACAAATCCTCCTTCGAAACAAAATGGGGACAAACTGAGAGACCACTATAATGAAGTATATGAGTATTCAAAAGGTTATTTGAAAGTGCAAAGAGTGGAATAATACCTACAAATGTGATTGACCTCAAAAGCAACCACTGTATGAACATGTGGGCAGAACAAACTTGGCCCCACTGGGGTTAAGAAGTCGCTCTCTAGTGCTGGAAACACAGTGACATACAGATAAAATGGACCAGAGTTGGCCTTTGGGGGTGGCAAGTGGGGCAATCCGCGCCTGAAGAGGCCCCACAGCCCACACCATCTGCGGCGGTATGGGGAGAGCGGGCATAGTAGTTAAAACTCACCTGTCTTCGGCTGATGCTCACAGCTTCCATTTCCTTACTGTCTCGGCATCTGACGTATTAGTAACAGCGCCTCCTATGATGACGTGACCGCATGTCACCACAGGGGGCGCTGTTACCAATACACAGATGCCGGGACAGGAAGGAGTTGGAAGCTGTGAGCATCGGAGGAAGAATGGTGAGTGTTAACTACTATGCCCGCTCTCCCCACTGCGGCAACCCTGCGCTCTATACTGTGGGGCACCTATCTAATCTATACTGCGGGGCTCCTATCTAATCTATACTGCGGGGCTCCTATCAAATCTGTACTGCAGGCACCTATTTAATCTATACTGCGGGGCTCCTATCTAATCTATACTGCGGGGCACCTATCTAATCTATACTGCGGGGCTCCTATCTAATCTATACTGCGGGGCTCCTATCTAATCTATACTGCGGGGCACCTATCTAATCTATACTGCGGGGCAACTACCTATCTAACCTGTACTGCAGGCACCTACCTAACTAATCTATACTGCAGGGCAGCTACCTAACTAACCTATACTGCGGGGCAGCTACCTATCTAACCTATACTGCGGGGCAGCTACCTATCTAACCTGTACTGCAGGCACCTACCTAACTAATCTATACTGCAGGCAGCTATCTAACCGGTACTGCGGGGCGGCTACCCATCTAATCTATACTGCGGGGCAGTTACTTATCTAACCTGTACTGCAGGCACCTACCTTACTAATCTATACTGTGGGGCTCCTATCTAATCTATACTGCGGGGCAGCTACCTATCTAACCTGTACTGCAGGCACCTACCTTACTAATCTATACTGTGGGGCTCCTATCTAACCTGTACTGCAGGCACCTACCTTACTAATCTATACTGTGGGGCTCCTATCTAACCTGTACTGCAGGCACCTACCTAACTAATCTATACTGCGGGCAGCTATCTAACCTGTACTGCGGGGCAGCTACCTATCTAACCTGTACTGCGGGGCAGCTACCTACCTAACCTGTACTGCGGGGAAGCTACCCATCTAATCTATACTGCGTGGCAGCTACCTATCTGATCTATACTGTAGGCACCTATCTAATCTATACTATGGGGCACCTACCTATCTAACCTATACTGGGGGCACCTACTTATCTAAACTATACTGCAGGCACCTACTTATCTAACCTATAAAGAGTGTATGTTTCCTGTGTGTGTGTGTGTGTGTGTGTGTGTGTGTGTGTGTGTGTGTGTGTGTGTGTGTGTGTGTGTGTGTGTGTTTTTGAACAAAAACAGTGTTTATTCTCAGCGGTAATGTACGGATTGGCACAGGGGACTTTTGTCCCCTGCAGCCAATCTACCCTGCTCCCGGCAGCAGCACCCGATCACCTGCAAACCCTCCCAAATTGCAGGGACATGACTAGCGCGTCCCTGCGGCTCTAGTAGCTGCCACCACGGACGTGCAGCTCACGTCCGCACAGCATAAATGGTTAAAGGATACCAGAGGTGACATGACGAGATAGACATGGATATGTACAGTGCCTAGCACACAAATAACTATGTTGTGTTCCTTTTTTTCTTTCTCTGCCTGAAAGAGTGAAATATCAGGTATGTAAGGGGCTGACTCAGACAGGAAGTGACTACAGTGTGACCCTCACTGATAATAAATTCCAACTATAAAACCCTTTCCTAGCAAAAAAAAATGGCTTTTGAGAGCAGGAAAGAGATAAAATGAATGTGTCATTGAGCAAAAACAATAAAACGGTCAAAACTTAAAAAGTAGAGTCAAACATAAAATAAAACTCTGTAATATCTTAAAGTCATTTTTAGGAGAAGGAAGATGGATACAATCGTTTATTTCATTCGTTTATTTTCGCCTCTGGTGTCCTTTAAATCAATGAAAACTGGTTAACATTAAATCAATGAAAACTGGTTAACATTAATGCTATGCTAGGTACTACTGAATGGGTGGGGGCAGCCCAGGATACAAACACACACGTACACCATACACACACATCATATATGCACGCACACACACACACACCATACACACACCATTCACACACACGCGCAAAATATATGCACACACACCTGCAATATATGCACACACACTATATATGCACACACACACTATATATGCACACACACACTATGCACACACCATACACAATATATGCATGCACATACACACACACACACTTTAAGAGGACCAATCATCTGTCATGAAGATACTCTGCTATGAATATCAGCAGGATGCTGCTGAATAATGTGGTCTAAGGTTTAGACTGCAGTTACCACAAGTATTTTCCAAGTTTAGATAAGATTTCAGCTAAACTGCTTTTTTATTTTCTAGAAATAAGGTCAGTAATGCCACCTTTTTATAATCTCTCCCCAGAAATCGTCTGCAACATTACAGCTCTCCTCCCCACATCTGTTTAATAACTAGTGTGCATTAGTGAGGACAGTACAAGTGTGTGAAGCTTATGCTGTCTGCATATAAAAGGCATTTACCAAAGCAGCGGCTGCGAGACAGCCCCCCTCCCCCGTTATGACTGGAGACTTGCCAGAAACAATAGAGCCAGGCGCCCCGCGGTACAAGTTTATCTGTCCAGGCGCCTCGCGGTACAAGTTTATCTGTCCTGCATGTAACTTCACAGGAGCTTTCCCCGCCCCTCTACAGTACAAAGGGAGCTGGGGAAGAGGGCGGAGATAGCGTCCCTGAATAACAGTGAGCTGGCTACACAGGGCACAGCCGCTGCTGCTGTAATGATTCAAGAGGAGGAAGTAATTCTGCCACAGACCAGAGCAAACAGCAGACGGGCGGGGGGGTCAGAGTCAGGTGGGCGCTCCCGCCCAGCTGAAAGGCTCTGGGGACAACACTGATACTATATGGGAGATGTAAAATTGGGTGATTGTTGGCAAATCTAAGTTAGATGTCTGTAAGCACCATAAGCAACTAAGTTATCTTTCCTTCCATTATAGGAGCAAAATTTTTCAATAAAAAAAATAAAAATTGCATAAAAGTACAACAAGGCATTTAAGCTGGGAGAACAAATGTATATGCACACATACTCAGTATTTCCTAATCTGAATTAAACTTTGTGTACCAGAGACAAGTATGTGCCCCAGTTTTATACATACCTGGGACATCCTCCAGCCCCATCGGCAAGGATCGTTCCCACGCCACCACCCTCAGTCCTCTCCCTCTTCGGTAACGGGTCCCGTAACCGCAGCCAGTCTGCGCATACGCAGTGCGCTCTTCCGTCTCTCTCCATCTCTCCCCGGCGGCTGGGAGCATTCTGTGCCTGCGGTTGGTGGCAGTTGGGAGTGGACACATACGGGGACCACATCAGGAGTGTTGCGCAGTGTGTATAGAGCAGTACCTTGTGCACACATGCTAAGAGACAGACCCCCCACAGACGGACATGGTGGGCAGCAGGATGGGAGCCAAAGCCACTCCAGCAAAGACACGGGGGCACAAAGGGAGGGACAACTCGGACTGGGAATCAGAGGACCGTGACTGCAGGGTTAATAGCCCAAGAACGCATGATAGATTATAAAAAGTTGGTTTCTGCAGTCAGTAAAGCAGCTGGAGTACCTATGAAATAGCCGCCGGGAGACTTGGGCGCAGGATACAACCAATATACGGCTTACCCTGTTCTTGCACAAGTCCCGGCGGCGTTAATTACTATTCCCCCTCTAGGTGGATGGTAGGGAAAGATGTCATTCGGCTTCCAGCTATTGCTGGTGGCCGAATTACAGTGTTTTAAAAGTAACTAACTTAAGCTTCATCTTCTAACAGCACCCAAGTTACTCACTGTGTGCCGTTATAGCCGTAATTCTTATTTGACTATAATTCCTGACAAGGAGTACTTTGAATAGGCCACAACAAAAACAGAACATCACCCTGCTGACAAAAAAGGTGTGGGACCTGCAGACAATTTACTCCACTGATAAGTTAACGATACCAGGTTCACAACAGGAGTACAGAGTACAAGGCACATTTTCCTGTGAATCCACCAATCCTGGTATATCTGATCATATGTGCTAAATGCCCCAATGTTATGTACGTGGGAGAAACTGGACAAACTCTGCGCAAACGTATGAACGGACACAGGCACACTATTAATGATACCAAATCTGTACTCCCAGTTGCTACACACTTTTATTCCAGTGGACACAGCATGAATGATCTTCGTGTCACTGCCCTGAAGGGTGGCTTCAAATCATCAAAAGATAGATTGATAGCAGAAACTAAATTTATAAATTGGTTCAAAGCTTTGGACAAAGGCTTGAATAAGGACAAAAACTTTTTATATTGGTATGAGGCTGATGAAATTTAATGCCACAGCTCTTTCTCAGCCTATATAGCTAAACTTGTGAACTCTGAATTTACAATGCCTCAGTGACAGTCTGAGTCCCAATTCTGTGAGTATTGCGTAAACCAGGAGTTTTCTCTCAGCTAACAACATCTCACCCCATTTAGATGTTCTGTTTCACTTTAAGTACTTTGTACTAATAAAAAATGCCCCTGGGGTACTTACCTTAGGAGGGGGAAGCCTCTGGATTGTATCGCAGCTTCTCCCCATCCTCCTCCATCCCATGGTGGTCTTGCAATGCACAGCCGACAATTTGTCAGGCTGTGCAATATTTACCTTCCCTGGCTCCAGCGGGGGCGCTGTTGCGGCTCTCAGCTTGGAAATAGGCGGAAATAGCTGATCCCGGACCTGAATAGCTGATAGCAGACCTGACTGGGATCGGCTATTTCCGAGCTGAGAGCAGCAATTGCGCCTGCGCTAGAGCCGGGAAGGTAAATGTTTACATGGCCGCCGTTCGTGGAACTCTAGCGAGACCACTGTGGGACAGAGAAGGATGGGGGGAGCCTTAATAGGATCCAGAGCCTTCCCCCATCCAAGGTGAGTACCCCCCAGGGCATTTTTTTTAATACAGATTCTATTTAAAGAGAACCCGAGGTGGGGATCGTACAAAGAAATCTATACACAGAGGCTGGGTCTGGCTATAGTGCCCAGCCTCTGTTGCTAGTTGAATCCCCCCTAAGTGCCCCCTGCGCTCCGCTCTCCCCCCTAATTCACGGCCGCGCTCTTGGGCAATGTTTACCTTACTAATGTCACTCACGCCGCTTCCCCCCACCTCCTGCAGAGCGCCTGTCCCCGCCCGCGTCCCTTCCCTCCAATCAGCGGCGGGGGAAGGGACGTGGGCGGGGACCGGCGCTCTGCAGGAGGCGTAGGAGCGCCGTGAGTGACACTAGTGAGGTAAATACAGCCCGCTGCGACACGCTGCGTGTCGCCACCGCGGCTGTAATTTATGAGGGAGAGCGGAGCGCAGGGGGGACTTAGCGGGGATTCAACTAGCAACAGAGGCTGGGCACTATAGCCAGACCCAGCCTCTGTGTATAGATTTCTTTGTACGATCCCCACCTTGGGTTCTCTTTAAGGCATCCTAATGACTTGTTATGCTTGATAAGACGCTATGTATCCCCTTTTGAAGTTTCATGTATATAGATGTCTGTTCCAAAATCTTGTGAGCAAACAGGATTGAAGTCCAATGAAGGCTATACAGCTGAAAGCTTGCTTACTCGTATTCTTTTAAGTTAGTTCTAAATGTTATCATCCTGATTCAACACTTCTTGCCTTAAATACCAAAGATACATAAAAATCGTGATGAACCCCTGGGCAGACCGATTGTTTCCGCAATGAGGGGTCCATTTGAAAATGCGTCTATACAGTATTTCTTGAATAATGTTTGAAAGGAATTGTAAGATTTTTCTTCATATGCAAAGGATTTCAATTCAATTCAATTCACTTTATTGTCATTGTGTAACACAACAAAATTACTTTTCATGACAATCACCAGTGAGGTGATTGGGATAATTGATGGCTTTCCAATACAGGATGGAGGTGTATTAGCAGGTGTAGATGTAGAGGGGACCTTACACCTCTATGGGAACGGCAGCAAAGCGGTTCTTTCTACATTAGGGATTACAACCCCAACTCCCCCCCCCCCCCATGCAAAGTGAATTTATAATTGAACTTTTGGACCTTGTTTAGAGATTAAACTGCTTCAGATTTGGAAGGGACTATATCCCCAGATCAAGGGCACGTCAATGGGGGCGGCATGTGCTCCAGCATATGCATGCCTGCACTTGAGTTTTTGGGGAGAGGAGGGAAGTATATATATGAGCATGCGCAATTCGGGGCACGTGCCGCCCTATGGCATTGCTACATTGATGACGTGCACGGGCTCCTGGTCTAGCGAGAAACAGAGAGGGGTTTTGCATCATTCATGAATGATTTAAATAGAAATGTAGAAAATATAAGACTGACTTTTACCATAGACAAAGAAAAAAAATCATATATTTGGATTGAAAAAGTGGAGGGACATACAGTGGTGTGAAAAACTATTTGCCCCCTTCCTGATTTCTTATTCTTTTGCATGTTTGTCACACTTAAATGTTTCTGCTCATCAAAAACCGTTAACTATTAGTCAAAGATAACATAATTGAACACAAAATGCAGTTTTAAATGATGGTTTTTCTTATTTAGTGAGAAAAAAGCCTCAAAACTTACATGGCCCTGTGTGAAAAAGAAATTGCCCCCTGAACCTAATAACTGGTTGGGCCACCCTTAGCAGCAATAACTGCAATCAAGCATTTGCGATAACTTGCAACAAGTCTTTTACAGCCCTCTGGAGGAATTTTGGCCCACTCATCTTTGCAGAATTGTTGTAATTCAGCTTTATTTGAGGGTTTTCTAGCATGAACCGGGTGTAAGGTCATGCCACAACATCTCAATAGGATTCAGGTCAGGACTTTGACTAGGCCTCTCCAAAGTCTTCATTTTGTTTTTCTTCAGCCATTCAGAGGTGAATTTGCTGGTGTGTTTTGGGTCATTGTCCTGCTGCAGCACCCAAGATCGCTTCAGCTTGAGTTGACGAACAGATGGCCGGACATTCTCCTTCAGGATTTTTTGGCAGACAGTAGAATTCATGGTTCCATCTATCACAGCATGCCTTCCAGGTCCTGAAGCAGCAAAACAACCCAAGACCATCACACTACCACCACCATATTTCACTGTTGGTATGATGTTCTTTTGCTGAAATGCTGTGTTACTTCTACGCCAGATGTAACGGGACACGCACCTTCCAAAAAGTTCAACTTTTGTCTCGTCGGTCCACAAGGTATTTTCCCAAAAGTCTTGGCAATCATTGAGATGTTTTTTTAGCAAAATTGAGACGAGCCTTAATGTTCTTTTTGCTTAAAAGTGGTTTGCGCCTTGGATAGCTTCCATGCAGGCCATTTTTGCCCAGTCTCTTTCTCATGGTGGAGTCGTGAACACTGACCTTAATTGAGGCAAGTGGGGCCTGCAGTTCTTTAGATGTTGTCCTGGGGTCTTTTGTGGCCTCTCGGATGAGTTTTCTCTGCGCTCTTGGGGTAATTTTGGCCACTCCTGGAAAGGGTCATCACTGTTCCATGTGTTTGCCATTTGTGGATAATGACTCTCACTGTGGTTTGCTGGAGTCCCAAAGCTTTAGAAATGGCTTTATAACCTTTACCGGACTGATAGATTTCAATTACAGTACTTTTGTTCTCATTTGTTCCTGAATTTCTTTGGATCTTGGCACGATGTCTAGCTTTTGAGGTGCTTTTGGTCTACCTCTGTGTCAGCTCCTATTTAAGTGATTTCTTGATTGAAACAGGTATGGAAGTAATCAGGCCTGGGGGTGACTACAGAAATTGAACTCAGGTGTGATAAACCACAGTTAAGTTATTTTTTAACAAGGGGGGCAATCACTTTTTTACTCAGGGCCATGTAAATTTGGAGTTTTTTTCTCACTAAATAATAAAAACCATCATTTAAAACTGCATTTTGTGTTCAATTAGGTTATCTTTGACTAATAGTTAACGGTTTTTGATGAGCAGAAACATTTAAGTGTGACAAACATGCAAAAGAATAAGAAGTCAGGAAAGGGGGCAAATAGTTTTTCACACCACTGTATAAGTACAAGGACATTTAGAAAATCATACATTTGAAAACTGCGCCGGTAGACTTGGGCGCAGGAAACAGCCGGTATATGGCTGATCCTGCTTCTGCACAAGTCCGGGCCGTGTTAATTACTATTCCCCCTCCAGGCTGCCATGGATAGTGGGGGAATGATATAATTTGGCTTCCAGCAATTGCTGGAGGACGAATTATTGTGTTTTTTAAGCAACTTCGTCTCCGTCTTCTGACGGCGCCAACGTTACTGAGCGATGTGATGTGATTCCTATAATAGTCTATGGTGGCGCCGGCTGCGCCCAAATCTAGCAGCGCTGAAAAGCACTGCTCTGTTAGAAAGCCCTCAGCAGGGAATACACTCCTACATGCAAATCGCTATCTACACCGATCTATGATGTAGGGGATACCTGTTGGACAAATGCTGAGAGCTAGGCGGAACTGTGGGAGAGATGTTGATGTGGAAAAAGAGCTACGAGACAGAAAAGAGATTCATACAGAGGGGATATAAAGACTTGAATTTGAAACCAGTAAAAGAGCTTTGGCAACTGATTGTGAATGTCTATTACAAAAAAAATGTACAGCAGCAACAGAAAAATAAAGAACCATCTAGGATCATGGCTCGCTTTGGTTCGCATTGGACGCAGTTAAGGAGGATTTTTCCAGAAATTGGCATATCCTCCAGCTCTTTGCAAAATGGCAGCTGATTGTGGGCGACTATCAGATTAAACGGCAAAACGAACCCCAAATCTAAGGGATATGCTGGTGCATTTGTAGTAAAAACCTACAAAAATTGCAAATAGAACCATGTGGTTGGAGCAGCATCTGCAGCCTAAAGGAATGTTTCCTGGTGGTAGCTGCAGTGTATGCCACCTTGTGGAGAGAACTGACACTTTCAGGGACTCGAGCAATAGGAGGGAATACGAGATTCAGAATTGTATGAATTGCAATACATCCTTCCATGTACATGCTAGAACGTCCCTGTAGGTTATTGTATATCGGAAAAACCACACCATCTCTTAAAAAATAAAATTCAACAGCAGATCAGCGTTATGTCAAAAATCTGCTTCCTTTTTATAAGTCCTGTAGGACTACATTTCCACTTATTTCATAGAGCTAATCCTGAAGTATGGGGTTTTCTGATAGAGGAGGTGATCATGATAAAAAATGTATATAGAAAAAAGATGGGTCGTTCAACTAAAGACACTAAACCTTGTAGGATTAAATACGTTTTACACCATTCCTGTAGGTGAGAGTAGGAGTTTGCATAAAAATAATCTGAAAGTCTCTGGATGTAAAAAGAAGCCTGATTTATGACTTATATTTGTAGATAGAGCTCCTACATTGATTATCTTCAAGATAGGAATATACTAGAAGTGAATTTACCTATTTATGTCCTAGGAGTGAATGAATGTGTAGTAGGTTGACTTGACTACTTCAACGCCCTTCTGTCTGGTCTCCCTATGACCCAAATTGCCCAACTTCAGTCTGTCATGGATGCGGCAGCCAGAATTATCCACTCCTCCCACCGCTCCACCACGGCAGCTCCCCTCTGTGAATCCCTCCACTGGCTTCCTGTGCAGTCCAGAATCAGATTCAAGGTACTGTCTGGCCTACAAATCTGTCCCCAAAACCTGCCCAACCTATATTTTTTATTTTATTGTATTTATAAAGCGCCAACATCGCGCAGCGCTGTACATTTAGATAAATTCACTCTCCCACTTCACTCACACTCCTCTCTCCTCCACCCCAGCTTCACTCACTCTCCCGCTTCACTCACACTCCTCTCTCCTCCACCCCAGCTTCACTCACTCTCCCGCTTCACTCGCACTCCTCTCCTCCACCCCAGCTTCACTCTCTCCCGCTTCACGCACACTCCTCTCCTCCACCCCAGCTTCACTCACTTTCCTTCTCCTCCACCCAAGCTTCACTTACTCTCCCACTTCACTCACACTCCTCTCCTCCACCCCAGCTTCACTCACTCTCCCTCTCCTCCACCCCCTCTTCACCCACTCTCCCGCTTCATATTTTACCACCACAGTTTACATCAAGTAATTTTTCCCCACACCATGGTCATCATGTTGGACAATGCAGTACAGTGTACATCCTGCAACATGTATGCATCCCTTGATCAGCAGACTGATTGTGTTTACTGTTGCCCTGGGTGTGTGCATGTTGCTCAATTAGAGGCTGATGTCGGAGAGCTAAATGAGTGGCTCTCAACACTGAGATGCATAGACAACATGGGGAAGAGCTTGGATCTCACGCTCCACACACTGAATGGACCCGGTGAAGATATGGTGGGTGGAGTACAGCCGGAGCAAGAAGAAGAGGTAGCCGCTAGTTGGCTCACAGTTAGAAGGGGTAGGGGAATAAGTGTCAGGGAGGCTAGTCCCGATTTGTAACTCCCTAATAGGTATGCTTGTTTGCGTAATATTGCGGATGATGATTCTGGAGTAGCAACACTGCAGCTGGATGTGTACCTTAGCAACCAAGAGACAGACTGCTGCAACGAGAATGGGAATAGGAGTGCAGTTAAGGCTTGACAGATACTGGTGGTGGCATTTCAATTATTAGGCACACAGATAGGGTAATCTGTCGAAGAAACTGCGAATGCCGCACAGTCTGTTGTCTCCCGGGTGCTCGGGTTCGGCATGTAGTAGAAAGAATTGACAGATTATTGGGTGGGGCTGAGGAAGACCCGGCTGTCATGGTACACATTGGTACCAATGACAATGTTAGTGGGAGATGGAAGGTCCTCAAAAATTATTTTCAGGTACTTGGAGATAAACTTAAGGCAAGGACCTCCAAGGTGGTGTTTTCTGAAATACTGCCAGTGCCACGCGCTACATCTGAAAGATGGAGCTTAGGGAGTTAAATAAGTGGCTGGAAAATTGGTGTTAGGAGTGGTTTGGGTTCCTAGAGAACTGGACACAAAAAAGGAGTGACCGTCACTCAAAGAACTATAAAATTACAAAACTTTATTGGATTGTAACGATTGTGGAATTCTCTCCGTGATCAGCGCACAGGACGTGCGCTGACACTGCGGAAATCCTCCACAAGCGTATAATTTGAGGAAACCCAGCAAAAGGGGAAATGCACCTGTAGAGGGAAAGTCCTGTCGGCAGATGGAGCTGTGGAGTGCAGAGGAACAGATCCTCTGCCCTACCACAGGCGCCAGACAGGAATTGTACGAAGGGAAGAAACGCAATCGCAAGAGAAGCGATTGAGAATGAGCACAGAGACAGATTGTATGTGTGTGCACCAAACTAGTCGCCAACCCGCGACGGTGCACACACAACAGTAGATATGAAGTAGGAACACAATCGCGAGAGAGGCGATCGCCAGAGGTGACACAAGACTACAGCAAGGCAGAGCACGAGAGTAGCAAAGGCACAGCAAATCATACAATGAGAAGATAAGGAAAATAACAAACGCTAACTAAACGCGCACACCGCACTCATTCGCAACAGTGCACGCGTTTATGCGCGGACCCTGCGTGATAAGCACAACAGGGACAAGCACGCCTAACTAACCACCGACAGACAAACATAAAACAGAAGACGCGAGCGCTTGCTTAACGGTTACCTCACCGAGCCTCCAGCAAGCGTTCGAACAAGACAAAACAGATACACGACAACAGGAATACGTAAGAGATACGATCCACTGCTCTTTCCGTCAGAGCGAGTGCAATCCAAGTAAGGCAACAACAGAACAGAAGGGCCTACCAGCAACAACCGCTGCTCTGGTTAGCACCCCACAGACAGACAGAACAGGCAATACAAATAATGCAATCCTAACTGCACTAGGGAAACCTGCCTAGTGCAGTCCCAGGAATTACTCTAAGATAATCTTCAAACAATGAGCAAGGCTGACACTCTCCGGGGTGTTTCACATGGAACTAAGCCTTATGACCAGCGACTTACTGTGGAATCACATGGTATATATAGAGCAAGCCTACAAAGGATGTGGCTAGGCAATTTGCATGACAAACGTATGCAAATTCCTCAGCAGCAAGCTGCCAAACTGACAAAAGGTCTCTCTTCCAGAGACCTGCAGAATGCAGACCTGAACAGTGGTCAAAAGGCTGCCTGCCTGCGCAGGCAGCCGCGCGGATCCTCACATGGATCAATTGAACACCTCCCAAAAACAACTGGATACCCCAATCCCATGTACCTCCCCCCCATAAAACTTGCTGCGTAGGCTATCCACACAGGAGCGTTCCTGGGCATGCACACATCATCAGCTATTCCACATACACAATCAGGATCGGCCGATCTCTTTTTACTGTGCCTATATAGGAACTGTAGGAATACACCTAATGTCCAAGTTCTCTAGACCTGCAATAGAGACTCTTCAGATACCGCTGTTCCAAACCGGTTAATACAGCAACTATTGCTACTTCATCAATGGTAAATGTCCATTCTTCCAGACACCTTCCAATCTAAAGGTTACTTATAGAGAAATCTAAAGGTTACTTATACTATCAGTAAAGATGAGATTTCTTATTTTGATCTGATGATATGAAAGGGAGAAAGAAGATTAGAGACAGTTCTGTACAGAAAACAAACGGCAGGTAATACTTATTTGCATGGCACTAGCTTTCACCCTGAGGGTAAGAAGTGGGGGATACCGTGCGGGCAGCTAGTGCGGATCCGACGGAATTGCTCCAAGGATGAGGAATTCCAAGAGAAAGGCGACTAAAATGTGCGAGCGGTTTAAGAAAAGAGAATACCCAGAGCATGTTCTTGAAGAAGCATTAGAGAAGGCTTCCTCTCTTAATAGAGAGGAATGCCTTAAGAAAAGAATAAGAAAAAATAGAGATGACAGGGTAAGACTTATTACTACGTATGGCTCACACTGGCCACAGTTGAGAAAAGTGTTACAGAAACACTGGCATGTGTTGAGCCTTGATCCTGAAATACTTAAGGCGGTTGGTCCTTTTCCACTTCTGACCCCTAGAAGGGTGCCCAATTTAAGAGATAAACTGGTTAGGGCCGAGGTGTACGCCAAAAGCATTAAGAAAAAATATGGAAGGGGATTCCTGGACCCTATACCAAATGAAATGTTCCCGTGTGGCTCGTGTATACATTGTAAATTGGTAGAAAAATCTAAAACGTTTAAAAATGCCCGAGAGACAAAAGAATATGAAATACAAAGTTTTATTAAAGTGGACCCAAACTAAAAATACAAGATTTCAGAAATAAAATCTATGTTCTAAATTATAATAATAAATAGCAGCCTTTTTTCAACTGCATGATGACAAATATAAAATATTTTACATTTAATGGAGGAACCCCTCCCTTCCTTTCATTTTGCCGGGACAGAAACCGGCAAACTGGTGAGTAGCAGGTGTCTGGCAAAGGAGGAATTGCTAATGGCTGCCACCTGTATAATCCTAGTTATAAAAGAGAAGGGTGAAAAGCATGCCCTGAAATGCTCATAGGCTTGAAGGAGTGTTTATTTATTTATGTATGTGTCAGAGTTGTGCAACTAAATAGTTTGAATTAAAAAATGTTTGGTTTGGGTCCACCTTAACTGTAAAACAGAAGGAGTGCTCTACATCAGTGCTGTCCAACTTCACGGGCATGGAGGGACATTTTTTTTTCAGACCCCATGGTGGAGGGCCGAAGGTTCTTGCTAGAGCCGCAATCAACCCCGAGCCCCCCCCCCCCAGCCAAAAAATGGGTGTGGCCATGGACCAGAATGTGGGTGTGGCCACAGGTGGAGACAAATTTACATGAACTTAGTAATGTGGGACATTAGATTAGGACAGTGGTGGCGAACCTTTTGGAGGCCGAGTGCCCAAACTGCAACCCAAAAGTCAATTATCTATCGCAAAGTGGCAACAGCAATTTAAACTACATACAAACATTTTAACTCATACGTGAACATTATGGAAAATCCAAGTTGAAAATAAACTCTGAAGATAAACAATTTCATCCTTCCTACTCCTGAAAAAATGTATTTTTTTTTTAGAACCTCCCAGTTTTATTTTCTGTTTAAAAAGCTAAAAAAGTAGGTGTAATGCTATTGTCTCATGATGATGATTCAGCTTTTCCATAGTCTCGCAGTTCGCAATCATGTGACCCCCAACAAGACAAATTCAGCAATCATGAGGCCCCCAACAAATCATGAGGGCCCCAACAAGACAAATTCAGCAATCATGAGGCCCCCAACAAGACAAATTTAGCAATCATGAGGCCCCCACCAAATCACGAAGCTCCCAACAAGACACATTCAGCAATCTTGAGGCCCCCAACAAGACAAATTCAGCAATCGTGATGCCCCCAACAAATCATTAGACCCCCAACAAGACAAATTCAGCAGTCATGAGGCACATAAATAGACAGCATTTCACATAAATAGGCAGAATGCCCCTTTAATATGGTAGACACCTCTCACCTGGCTTCTGAATTCTCCTCTACTGGCTGCTGTGGCCACGCTGGCGGTGATGCTGTGGTGTGGCCGGATGAGATAGTGACAGGTGCCCCCCCAGTTAGATAGTGACAGGTGCCCCCCCAGTTAGATAGTGACAGGTGTCCCCCCAGGTAGATAGTGACAGGTGCCCCCCCAGTGAGATAGTGACATGTGTCCCCCCAGTTAGATAGTGACAGGTGCCCCCCTAGTTAGATAGTGACAGGTGTCCCCCCAGTCACATAGTGACAGGTGCCCCCCCCCCCAGTGAGATAGTGACAGGTGCCCCCCCCCCCAGTGAGATAGTGACAGGTGCCCCCCAGTGAGATAGTGACAGGTGCCCCCCCAGTGAGATAGTGACAGGTGTCCCCTCAGTGAGATAGTGACAGGTGTCCCCCAGTTAGTTAGTGACAGGTGCCCCCCCCAGTTAGATAGTGACAGGTGCCCCCCCCCCCCAGTTAGTGACAGGTGCCCCCCCAGTTAGATAGTGACAGGTGCCCACCAGTGGGATAGTGACAGGTGTCCCCCCAGTGGGATAGTGACAGGTGTCCCCCCAGTTAGATAGTGACAGGTGCCCCCCCAGTTAGATAGTGACAGGTGTCCCCCCAGTTAGATAGTGACAGGTGCCCCCCCCCCAGTTAGATAGTGACAGGTGCCCCCCCAGTGAGATAGTGACAGGTGCCCCCCAGTGAGATAGTGACAGGCGCCCCCCAGTGAGATAGTGACAGGTGTCCCCCCAGTTAGATAGTGACAGGTCCCCCCCCCCCCCCAGTGAGATAGTGACAGGTGCCCCCCCAGTGAGATAGTGACAGGTGCCTCCCCCAGTTAGATAGTGACAGGTGCCTCCCTAGTTAGATAGTGACAGGTGTCCCCCCCAGTTAGATAGTGACAGGTGCCCCCCCCCCAGTGAAATAGTGACAGGTGCCCCCCCAGTGAGATAGTGACAGGTGCCCCCCCCCCAGTTAGATAGTGACAGGTGCCTCCCTAGTTAGATAGTGACAGGTCCCCCCCCCAGTTAGATAGTGACAGGTGCCCCCCCAGTGAAATAGTGACAGGTGCCCCCCCCCAGTGAGATAGTGACAGGTGCCCCCCCAGTGAGATAGTGACAGGTGTCCCCCCGTGAGATAGTGACAGGTGCCCCCCCCAGTTAGTTAGTGACAGGTGCCCCCCCCCAGTTAGATAGTGACAGGTGCCCCCCAGTTAGTGACAGGTGCCCCCCCCCAGTTAGATAGTGACAGGTGCCCCCCAGTTAGATAGTGGCAGGTGTCCCCCCAGTGAGATAGTGACAGGTGCCCCCCCCCAGTTAGATAGTGACAGGTGTCCCCCCAGTTAGATAGTGACAGGTGCCCCCCCAGTGAGATAGTGGCAGGTGCTCCCCAGTGAGATAGTGACAGGTGCCCCCCAGTGAGATAGTGACAGGTGTCCCCCCAGTTAGATAGTGACAGGTGCCCCCCTAGTGAGATAGTGACAGGTGCCCACCCCCAGTGAGATAGTGACAGGTGTCCCCCCAGTTAGATAGTGACAGGTGCCCCCCCCAGTTAGATAGTGACAGGTGTCCCCCCAGTTAGATAGTGACAGGTGCCCCCCCAGTGAGATAGTGACAGGTGCCCCCCCCCCCCAGTGAGATAGTGACAGGTGTCCCCCCAGTGAGATAGTGACAGGTGTCCCTCCAGTGAGATAGTGACAGGTGTCCCCCCAGTGAGATAGTGACAGGTGTCCCCCCAGTGAGATAGTGACAGGTGTCCCCCCAGTGAGATAGTGACAGGTGTCCCCCCTCCCCCAGCTAGATAGCGAGGTGTCCAGTGCCTCGCCCGTTACCTCTGATCCGCTGCTGTGTCGGTGTCCCCGCTGCCGCTGCCTCACAGCTCAGACCTCACAGATCGCGGTGACTGAAGCAAGCAGAGCGCGCGCATGACACCCGCGCAGCAGAACGTCACATGTGGAAGTGACTAATGATGTCACTTCCGCATGTGACGTACTCCGTGCAGGTACCATGCGCACTCTGTTTGCCTCAGTTGCCGCGATCTGTGAGGTCTGAGCTGTGAGGCAGCGGGGACACAGGAGAGGCCACACAAGAGGGAGCAGGCATGGCGCCCATAGCACACGCCATGCCTGCATCTCGGGGAGACGAGTGGGCCGCAACAGGAGGCCTGGCGGGCCGGATGTGGCCCGCGGGCCACCAGTTGGACAGCGCTGCTCTACATGATCACATGCCCGTGTGGGCTCAAATATGTTGGGAAAACCAAAAGAAAGTTAAAGAAACGTATAGGGGAGCATGTTATCAACATAGAAGAAGCAGATGAAGAGAGTCCTCTGGGGGCACACTTTGCTCTATTTCATGATAGAAACCCCGACTGTATGCGTTTTAAGGGGATTTTGAAACCAAGAAGAAACAGACGAGGAGGTGATCATGAAAAATTACTGTATCAAGTTGAAAATAGATGGATTTATAATTTGGGGACATTAATCCCAAATGGATTAAATTCTGACCTGAATTTGGTCCATTTTCTGCCTGAATATAAAAAAATAGAAGCCACCACATATTCATGAAGCTGCAGAACTGCAATTACTGCAGCAGATTGAAAAAGCTGCAAGTAAAATGAGATCATAGTCAGGTCCGGAGCTACCATAGGAAAAAATGGGCAATTGCCCCAAGGCCCCAGTGCCTGTAGGGGCCCCCAAGGTGTCCCTCCCCCATCTTAACTGTTGCTCTCCTGGGACTCTGCAGAGTCTAAGTTGGGAGGTGATTGGGGGAGGGTCAGCAGCCAGCTCAGGGGCCCAGGAGGGAAATTTGGCTGCAACAAAGGGCCTCTGACACTTTTTGGGTGGGGGTGTCTGTTGGGGGCCCCCAGGCTAATTTTGCCCTGGGGCACAATTATTACTTGAACTGGCCCTGGTCATAGTTATGGGTGACTTTCCAGACATTAACTGGAGTATTGAGGCTACCCATTCTGGTAAAAGCGGCAGATTTCTGGCAAAACTACAGGACTGTTAGCTGACTCAAATGGTAACTGAACCAACTAGGGGAAATGCGTTACTGATTTGAGCATTTCAAATAGACCAGATAATGTATCAAATGTGCAGGTTCAAGAACATTTGGGAAACGGTGATCACAACATAACGTTTGATCAAGTGACTGTTAGGCCGCGGGGCAGCGGGACCACTAAAACTATGAATTTTAGAAAAGCAAAGTTCAATCAAATCAGGCAGGCACAAAGTTTGGTGAACTGGAATAATGTACTAAAAGGGAGGGACACTGAAGGGAAATGGCAAGCTTTTAAAAATTACCTAAATATTGTAGTAAATATATCCCATATGGAAAATAAACATCTAGGAATAAAAAAAAAAAAGGCCTCTATGGATGAATCGAAAGGTTAGAGATAAAATGAAGTGGAAAAAGAATGCCTATAAGGTCCTAAAACAGGAGGGGACCAAGGCAGCATAAAGAAATTATAAGGAGTACAATAAAAGTTGTAAAAAAGAAATTAGGCTGGCAAAGATTGAAGCTGAAAATCAAATCGCTAGGGATATCAAATCTAAGCCAAAGAAGTTTTACAAGTACATTAACTCTAAAAAAAGAAAGGTTGACTGTATTGGACTCCTAAAGGATAAGGATGGGAACTCAATGGTGGATGATCAAGGTAAGGCAGAGTTATTAAATGCTTTCTTTCCTTCTGTCTTCACAAGGGAAATCTCACTGTTGCAAATTACAGATGCAGCAGAGTCTCAATCTTCCAATTGTAATATTATATACTTAACGCAGGAAGAAGTGAGACTAAATAAATTAAAAATAGACAAGGCACCTGGCCCGGATGGCATACATCCTCGGGTCCTAAGGGAATTAAGTTCCATTATCAATAAACCCCTTTATCTTTTGTGGCTCTTTCAACTGGCAGAGTTCCAGTAGATTGGCGTACAGCCCACTTTTCCCATTATTTATAAAGGCCAAAAAATCAGATCCGGGAAATTATAGACCTGTAATCTTAACATCAGTTGTATGCAATCTATTTGAGGGGTCACTAAGAGATACTATACAAGACTTCATAGTAAAAAATAATCTTATTTCTCAGCATCTGTATGAGTTTACTAAAGACAGGTCCTGTTTGACTAACATGCTCAGCTTTTATGAGGTAGTGAACACTAGCGTGGCTATTGGGAATGTTGTAGATGTGATATACTTGGACTTTGCAAAGACCTTCGACACTGTTCCCCATAAAAGTCTGGTGCAAAAGTTGAGGATGCAATGACTGGGGAAGAGTCTGTGTGCATGGATAGGGAACTGGCTAATGGACAGAAAACAGAGTTGTGGTCAGTGGATCTTATTCAAAATGGGAAACTGTTAGCAGTGGGGTCCCACAGGGGTCAGTACTGGTTCCAGTGCTCTTCACTATGTATTTATTAATGATCTAGTGGATGCAGTAGAAAGCAATGTTGCTATTTTTGCAAATGATACATAATTGTACAGAATCATCAACTCTCAGGAAGATAGTGACATGGATCTGGATAGGATGGCTATATGGGCACATAAATGGCAGATGAAATTCAATGTTGAAAAATGTAAAGTCATGCATTTTGGTCGTACCAATGGTCTAACACCATACAAAATAAACAGGATACAGATGGGGACATCAAACTTTGAGAAGAACTTAGGAGTACTCATCGACAACAAGTTAGATAATCGTGTTCAATGCCAAGCCGCTGCAGCTAAACCTAATAGAATTTTGGGATGCATTAAAAGGGAAATAAAAACTTGAAATGCTAACATAATATTGCCCCTGTTTAACTTTCTAGTAAGGCCACATCTGGAATCTGGAATTCAGTTCTGGGCACCACATTATAGGAAGGATATTGTAGTTTTAGAGCAGGTGCAAAGGCAAGTAACAAAATTGATAGGAGGGATGGAAGATCTCACTTACCAAGAAAGTTTAAACTAGGTTTATTTAGTTTAGAGAAAAGATTCCTTAGAGAGATCTAATTAACATGTATAAATACATCAGAGGGCAATATAAAAGCTTGGCGGATGAGCTTTTTGTCCCTAGGCCTTTACAAAGGACTAGAGAACATGATCTGCACATTATGAAAAAACGTTTCAGGTTCTTTACAGTAAGAGTGATTAAGATGTGGAATGCATTGCCACAGGAATTAGTTATGGCAAATTCTATATCTGCATTTAAAGGGGGCTTAGATGCTTTCCTTGTATTGAAAGACATCACTGGGAATTACCTAGTAATTATAGCCATGGATGTTGATGCAGGGATTTTATCTGTGATTGCCATTTGGAGTTGGGAATGAATTTTTCCCCTTTTTGAGGCTAATTGGACCATGCCTTGTAAGGCTGCATTTCCACTTGTGCGGTGGGAATCGTCGCGGGAAAAATTCGCATGCGGATGCGAATTTCGCATGCGGGTCTATGCGAATTTTCATGCGACTTTCATGCGAATTCCCATGGATGGCGATGTATGCAAATTTAACTATGGCAGTGCTGGTGTGATTTTCCATTGTTTCTATGCGAATTCGCATGAAAATTTGCATGAAAATTCACATACCCAAACCGCATGCGAATTTCTTATTAAATGTATTGTATGCGATTTGCATAGCGGTATGCGGTATGCGAATTCTGATGGCTCTGCCATGCTAATTTTTCTGCACAGAAAAACGCAAAGGAATCCTGACAAGTGGAAACAGTCCCATTCTTTTGTATTGCTATGCGAATTCGCATGCGAAAACCGCATGCGTATTCGCGATAGTGGAAATGGGCCCTAAGGGTTTTTCACCTTCCTCTGGATCAACAGGGATAGGTGAGGGAGCAGGCTGGTGTTGTACTTTTTTTTTTCTGGTTGAACTCAATGGACGTGTATGTCTTTTTTTCAACCCAAAGAACTATGTAACTATGTAAGGTTGCAGACAATATTTAGGGGTGACATACAGCAATAAGACAATACAGGAATACATGCAAACCAGGTCACACAGCACAGTATGAGTACAAGGTAATGCTTAGTCACTGGATGGGAGCATGGAGATTAGGCAAGTCGAGTTCACTCAAAAGTTTACTCAGATCCATAGGATGGGTGTACAGTAATGGATGTGCATGAACCGGTAGGAGACATGAGGACCCAGCCCGAAGGCTTACAATCTAGAGGGAGATATTAGTAACCAATGCCCCAGAGAGCATAAAAAGAACTGCGCTCCACAGCACTAGACACAAGACTGTTAATATAAAATACCACTGTAGCACCAATGTAGGGGATCCGCAGACTTTGTCAGAGTACACACACTCTCCACTCCCGATAAGTCCACAAAAAAAGTTGCGATCACAATCCAGAGCTCTGAGCGTGGCCTAGGATTTCCCTGTAAAAGATATCCAATATAGTGCAATATTGCTTTCAATGAACACACCCGGTGACACACTTCAGGGGGTTGTGTAAAAGCAGCCTCCACCGACTTATAGAAGAAAAACACAGGGGGATATTCTCACCCCCTTAGTGAGTCTCACTCACCAGATTGTTTCTTTAATATCAAGCTTATAAACCCTCCATCCTGGGTATTCACAATTCCAGACCTTCAAATATATAAAAGTGGGACTCGCATAGTGTAAAAACCTTTTTCCATTTAATAAAAGCTGCATAAAAACATGCGTACCGGATTTCCAGAGCTTAAGCGCTTGTATGTGCGTGTCAGCACCGCCGCGGTCGGATCTCCGCTGCACGCCACAGTCCCCGCTTAGCTTCCTCCTTCCGTCCCACGTGACTCCTTAGCTCCGCCCTACGCGTTTCGTCATTTGACTCAGGGGCATGGAGTCACGTTCGTATGGGACGCTATTTGTATCACCCAGTGTATCCTCCCCCATCTCCTCCCTTATGCTCCAGCCCTCCCCCTCATGCATATTCATGCGTCCTTTCCCTAACTTACGGCCAGCAACGGAGTCTTCCCCACCGTGCAAACACTCACATGTACATGAAAAACCACCCTCACCTTAACCCGCCCCCTCCCTCCCCTCACCCCCGTTATACACAACAGAATATATTAAACCATATAAAATTATTCATCACGTACCCCTCCTCTCATTATATTACACTGTGCAAATATCGCAAACTTCATACTCAAATTATTTAATTCCATAGTGCATTAAATTCATATTCTTATCGTATACATACTGAATTTGCCTGTTCCTAATTCCACAACACCATTTGTCTTATGATATCCACTACCCTCACCCACTGGTTTCCCAGCCTATTGCACTTATTCCACCTAGATATATTCATATATCCTCCGCATACATACGGAATTTCCTTCATACCTAATCATTTGACCATTAGTGAGAGATTGCTCCTACATATGGAATATAGATTATTACACTCCTCAATAAATGCAGATGCGGAATGGGGACCTGGATTCCGCATCTGCATTTATTGAGGAGTGTAATAATCTATATTCCAATATTAGGATTGAGGCCCAAATGGATGAACATAAAATACAGTTTCTGGATTTAGAAATATATAAGGAAGATTCCAAGTTAGTTAGTAGATGTTTTTTCAAAAAAACTGACAGGAATGGCTATGTTCCATTAGAGAGCTGCCATCATAGAGCATGGCTTAAGGCCATACCAAAGGGCCAGTACCAAAGACTCAGGAGAAATTGCACATCCATTCAGGAGTATTGGGAACAGGTACCCATACTCACTAAAAGGTTCCTGGACAAAGGTTACCCAAGGGAGGATATAACCAAAGTGGAATGGGAGGTATCCCAACTGGGTAGAGCTGAACTTGTGCATGGGGCTGGTAGGGGTAGTGGGGATGTTCAGGAGACAGTGCCCTTTATCACTACTTTTAATCTTCAGCACAAACAATTGGAAAAAAGCATAAATAAACATTGGAGTGTGCTAATGCAGGATGTCAATCTGCAGAGGGCCCTTCCAGAAAAACCCAAATTTATATACAAAAAAGCACCTAACCTAAGGGACAAACTGGTCCCCAGCTGTGTGGAACCCCCAATCCAGAGACATATTCCTTGGCAGACTGAAGGTTTCTTTCCTTGTGGGGAATGCTATGCATGCAGGGAGGTGAAACCTAAGAAAGTAAAAAATTTTAATTCAACGGTGTTTATAAATAAAAAATATAGGATTAGGCAGTGCATAACATGCAGTAGTCACCATGTGGTGTATTTGGTTCAATGTACGTGCAATCTGCAATACATTGGAAGAACTACTAGAACATTAAAGGAACGTATGTATGAGCACGTCTATAATGTAAAGACGGGATACAAAAATCACAGCTTATCCGCCCACTTTGCTAAAAAACATAACTGTGATCCTTCCCAAATGAAATTCACGGCAATTGAAAAATTGGAACCTAATTGGAGGGGGTGTAATAGGTTGCAGGAATTATCAAAAAAAGAAACGGAATGGATTTTTAAAATGCAATCCTCCTACCCTTATGGGTTGAATGTGGAATTAGATATTAATTGCTTCATTAGTAACAATTAAGTAAAAAATAAGAATAATGTAATTAAGCTTCTTAACTGGTGCAAAATATGGGTACAACTGGATGGGGATAATCACGGGGGTTAATATGCACTATATATTATACATTAGAAAATTGCAATGGTTTGTGGTTAACACTATGAGTGAATATTTAAATTTGGAGTTATTGAAAGGTTGGTTTTGTTTCAAAGGGGAGGGGGAAGGGAATTTAATGGGTCACTATGGAAAGAAGTATGAAATGAGTGTTATAAAATAAAAAAACAGTAGGTGGTGCTGTTGGATCACAAATAAATTATAGTCACTGGAAGTAAAGGCAAGAAGTTTTAAATCAGGATGATACCATTTATTGGCTAACTACAAATGAATAAGAATAAACAAGCTTTCGGCCTTGCAGCCTTCGTCAGGTTTATATCCTGTTAGTTTGCAAGCTGGTGGTACAGACAGCTTATATACATGCAACATCAAAAGGAAAAACAGATATTTTTTTCAAGCATAAATACATCATTAAGATGCCTTAATACAAACAGACCATCTAAATGGGGTAAGATAAGGATCCTTGTTTACTTTATTGCTCCCAGACCTGGTATTAGGATTGACCCAGAGGTATCGTAAATTCTTAGTTCACAAGTTCAGCTAGGGTGGCTGAGACAGTTCATATATCATCCATCTCATACCAATATAGAAAGTTGTTGTCCTTATTCAGACCCTTCTGCACAGCTTTGAAACAATTTATAAATTTTGTTTCTGCTATTAATCGGTCATTTGACGTTTTGAAGCCGCCCTTCAGGGCAGTGACACGAAGATCATCCATGCTGTGTCCGTTGGACCGAAAGTGTGTAGCAACTGGGAGTCCAGATTTGGTATCATTAATAGTGTGCCTGTGTCCATTCATACGTTTGCGCAGAGTTTGTCCAGTTTCTCCCACGTACATAACATTGGGGCATTTAGCACACATGATCAGATATACCAGATTGGTGGACCCACAAGAAAATTTACCTTGTATTCTGTACTCCTGTTGTGAACCTGGTATCGTTACCCTGTCAGTGGAGTAAATGTGTCTGCAGGTCCCACATATTTTTTGTCGGCAGGGTGATGTTCCGTTTTGTTGAGGCCTATTCAAAGAGCTCCTGACAATCATCTGTTTTAGATTGTGTGGTTGCCGATATGACAAGAGTGGAGGTTTAGGGAATATCGTTCTCAGTCTGTGATCCTTGTGTAAAATGGGATGAAGTTCCTTAGCAATCCTCCTTAAGATTTCCAGGTGTGGGTTGTAGGTGACAACCAAAGGGACACGTTAACGATATTCCCTAAACCTCCACTCTTGTCATATCGGCAACCACACAATCTAAAACAGATGATTGTCAGGAGCTCTTTGAATAGGCCTCAACAAAACGGAACATCACCCTGCCGACAAAAAATATGTGGGACCTGCAGACACATTTACTCCACTGACAGGGTAACGATACCAGGTTCACAACAGGAGTACAGAATACAAGGTAAATTTTCTTGTGGGTCCACCAATCTGGTATATCTGATCATGTGTGCTAAATGCCCCAATGTTATGTACGTGGGAGAAACTGGACAAACTCTGCGCAAACGTATGAATGGACACAGGCACACTATTAATGATACCAAATCTGGACTCCCAGTTGCTACACACTTTCGGTCCAACGGACACAGCATGGATGATCTTCGTGTCACTGCCCTGAAGGGCGGCTTCAAAACGTCAAATGACCGATTAATAGCAGAAACAAAATTTATAAATTGTTTCAAAGCTGTGCAGAAGGGTCTGAATAAGGACAACAACTTTCTA
The DNA here is from genome assembly GCF_040937935.1 of Hyperolius riggenbachi. Taxonomy (NCBI): domain Eukaryota; kingdom Metazoa; phylum Chordata; class Amphibia; order Anura; family Hyperoliidae; genus Hyperolius; species Hyperolius riggenbachi. The sequence continues at coordinate 400,545,375 of NC_090647.1, read as the reverse complement.
TATTGGTATGAGATGGATGATATATGAACTGTCTCAGCCACCCTAGCTGAACTTGTGAACTAAGAATTTACGATACCTCTGGGTCAATCCTAATACCAGGTCTGGGAGCAATAAAGTAAACAAGGATCCTTATCTTACCCCATTTAGATGGTCTGTTTGTATTAAGGCATCTTAATGATGTATTTATGCTTGAAAAAAATATCTGTTTTTCCTTTTGATGTTGCATGTATATAAGCTGTCTGTACCACCAGCTTGCAAACTAACAGGATATAAACCTGACGAAGGCTGCAAGGCCGAAAGCTTGTTTATTCTTATTCATTTGTAGTTAGCCAATAAATGGTATCATCCTGATTTAAAACTTCTTGCTTTTACTGATGGCTAACACGGTACAATACCCTACTGCTACTGGAAGTAAAGGGTGATTGAAAAAAATGTTTAGAGGGACTAGGTGTAATATGCTGGGAAACCAGCGGGTGGGGGTAGAGGATAAGATATGAATATAGTTGGTGGGTTGTAGGAGCAATCTCTCACTAATGGTCAAATGATTAGGTATGAAGGAAATTCCGTATGTATGCGGAGGATATATGAATATATCTAGGTGGAATAAGTGCAATAGGCTGGGAAACCAGTGGGTGAGGGTAGTGGATATCATAAGACAAATGGTGTTGTGGAATTAGGAACAGGCAAATTCAGTATGTATACGATAAGAATATGAATTTAATGCACTATGGAATTAAATAATTTGAGTATGAAGTTTGCGATATTTGCACAGTGTAATATAATGAGAGGAGGGGTACGTGATGAATAATTTTATATGGTTTAATATATTCTGTTGTGTATAACGGGGGTGAGGGGAGGGAGGGGGCGGGTTAAGGTGAGGGTGGTTTTTCATGTACATGTGAGTGTTTGCACGGTGGGGAAGACTCCGTTGCTGGCCGTAAGTTAGGGAAAGGACGCATGAATATGCATGAGGGGGAGGGCTGGAGCATAAGGGAGGAGATGGGGGAGGATACACTGGGTGATACAAATAGCGTCCCATACGAACGTGACTCCATGCCCCTGATGAGTCAAATGACGAAACGCGTAGGGCGGAGCTAAGGAGTCACGTGGGACGGAAGGAGGAAGCTAAGCGGGGACTGTGGCGTGCAGCGGAGATCCGACCGCGGCGGTGCTGACACGCACATACAAGCGCTTAAGCTCTGGAAATCCGGTACGCATGTTTTTATGCAGCTTTTATTAAATGGAAAAAGGTTTTTACACTATGCGAGTCCCACTTTTATATATTTGAAGGTCTGGAATTGTGAATACCCAGGATGGAGGGTTTATAAGCTTGATATTAAAGAAACAATCTGGTGAGTGAGACTCACTAAGGGGGTGAGAATATCCCCCTGTGTTTTTCTTCTATAAGTCGGTGGAGGCTGCTTTTACACAACCCCCTGAAGTGTGTCACCGGGTGTGTTCATTGAAAGCAATATTGCACTATATTGGATATCTTTTACAGGGAAATCCTAGGCCACGCTCAGAGCTCTGGATTGTGATCGCAACTTTTTTTGTGGACTAATCTAGAGGGAGAGGTGGGGACACAAAAGATAGGAGAGCAGAGTTCAGCTGCAGGTTTAGAGCACTAGTGCGGGGGGGGGGGGGGGGGGGGTAGGCCAGAGTAAAAAAAAAAGGTGAGTCATGAGGGCCTTCTTGAAGATGTTGAAGGAGGGAGAAACCCTAATGGGGGGTGGTAAGGCGTTCCATAGTGTTGAAGCAGCTCGTGAGAAGTCCTGGAGGTGTGCATGGGATTAGTTGATGCGGGGGGCAGTCAGGTAAAGTTCATGGAGAAGCGGAGTGAGCAGCTAGGTGTGTACCTCTGGGTAAGACTGGAAATGTAGGTTGGGGAGGTTTTGTGGACAGATTTGTAGGCCAGACACAGTATCTTGAATCTGATTCTGGACTGGATAGGAAGCCAGTGGAGGGAATCATAGAGGGGAGCGCTGCGGTGGAGCGATGGGAGGAGTGGAAAATTCTGGCTGCCGCATTCATGACAGACTGCTGCAGGGCAATTCGGGTCATAGGGAGACCAGACAGAAGGGCGTTGAATTAGTCAAGGCGGGAAATCATTAGGGCATGGATGAGGCATTTGGTGGTGACAGAGGTCAGGAAAGGGAGGATCTTGCAGATGTTATGGAGGTAGAAGTTGCAGGACTTTGAGGTTTTGGATGTGGGGGATCAAGGAGACTACAGAGTCCAGGGTGACACCCAGACAGCTTGAGGCTGAGAGGTAGGGCAAATGGTAGTGTGGTTAAAAGTGACATTCACATCTGGGAGGGTCAGGTATGGCCGGGGTGGGAAGATCATAAATTCCGTTTTATCCAGGTTTAGTTTCAGGAACCTAGTGGACATTTAGGATGAGATAGCTGATAGGCAGAAGGAGACCTTGTCCATGGTAGTGGTGGATAGGTCAGGGGTGTGGCGGTAGATCTGGGTGTCATCTGCATACAGATGACATTTCCAATCTTACTCAGAGGTACACACCTAGCTGCTCACTCTGCCCATCCAATAAACTTTGCCTGGCTGCCCCCTGCATCACTCAGTCCCATGCCTGCCTCCAAGACTTCTAGAGAGCTGCTCCAACACTATGGAACTCCCTACCTCCCCCCATTAGGGTCATCCCCTCATCTTCAAGAAAGCCCTCAAAACTCACCTTTTAAATTTGGCCTTTCATACCGGAACGGTGCGATGCAACAGAAGTTTTTTTTTTTTTGCCGCACTGCTGTTGTGCCGGAAACATTGCATTGGGTCCAGTTTGTGTGGCGGACCAGAAGTCATGTAAGTCTATGGCGATGCAGAGATTTTTTAAAAAGTTCGGCTGTGTTGAGGCACTCATGCTTATTTTTTCAATACACCTCTGGGCAATTCTTATTTGCACCACAGGAAGTGAGAGCTAGTGAGCCTCAGTTCCTGTTTGGCCTACAGCCAGAAAGGGGATTACCACGTATTAACATGAAAATCCCTGAAGGCCTTTTTTTAGTGTTGTGGTGTGATGTGATCATCTAATTGCAACGCAGGCTGGCAGTGGGAAACCAGCCTCACACTTATTAGCATATATTTACAATACAAACTAATTAGCCAATTAGCAGATACTGAAGGCAGATGGTCTAGGTTGCACCTCCAGCTCACAGGGGAAATGTTATTATTGTACATTGTTTATAGGCCAAACCTAGGGCGTGTCACTTTTTATGGTAAATTGCAAACTAAACTGCTGGCAGAAACATAATTACCTGTATTAGTGGGAGGTGACCTAAATACTGAGCCAGACAATTGGGAAGACAGAAGTAACCCAAAACGGGCTTTAAGCACGTTACCTCCCTTGGGACGAGTATCTACGTCCCTGCAAAATGCTGCTAAGCCTCACAGGGACATAGACACTCATCCATTTCAGTTTACAGGCAGCCACATGTGCATGCTGCCATGGTCATGCGTCAGTCCAGCAATTGGTGTTTAGGAACGAGTGTTCCTAACACCAATTTAAGTGTCCGATTGTTTTTATGATGACTGTTTACAGATGTAAACAGTCATCATTCATTTACAAAAGTAAAAGGCAGATTTACAATGATCACGCACGCGAGCTCGTATATGGGTGACGCCATGTCACGTGACAGGCAACTAATTGGTGTTAGGAACGATTGCACCGATTGCATGAATGGTGACTGTTTACAAATGTAAACTGCGATTCTCGCATCATACCGCATGCGCTCGCGCACTGTTCCCCATGTCATTAGCTAGCCCTGTGATTGGTTGTTGGGGAACAAGAGTTCCTTACACCAATCAAAATGTCAGATGAAATTAATGATGACTATCACCATTCATTCAATGTTGGTAAATAAAACTATGTTGGCACATATTGTTACTATACCTTCAGATCACTCTGCCTCAGTGATCTGAAGGTAATAGAGAGAGACTATCAAACATGCTTTTGACTTTGATATTTAATCAGTTAAAACCTTGCCTCCATGTGCCAACCCTCTTCTAGTTCTCCTCTCCTACATATTTGTTTTCCCTCCAGCTATACCTGCTGTATACTGCATACAACCCCCGCCCTTCCACCCCACTGTCATTTATTTTGAAGAAAAAAACTTTTGATTTACCTCCTGCCTGACTAGCAAATTTAACTGGAGCTAAGCAGGCTGTGCATTTTTTTTAAATTTTTTTTTTTTTGCGCAATATAGCAAAAAGGCTATACGGTGCAGAAGAGGCTTAAGCCAACTTGCAGAACAGTGACAGCAGTAAAGAGGAAGAGACAGATACTTAGTGGTTTCCCATTGAGAGTTGCTGACTGAAAGTGGCTTAGGTTATCAGTCCGATGGTCCAGGCGAGGGGCATTTACCTTGCCAACAGCGACACTGACTCGGCAAGTGAAGGGCCTACACCACACCCACAATGGGGTACAGTGAGCAGTGTTGCTTCTACCAGCTGTGATGGCAATCAGAGAGGTCAGAAGGCAGCCAGGCCAAGGCAGAGCAGGCCACCCAGGGTACCACAGAGGCAACTGCTGCCACGGAAGCTCGGCCACCCACAGTGGCCCCAAATGTCCCTCCACTTACTGCAAGAAGCAGCATCTTAGTTGATACCACCAATATGACGCAACTGCTTCAGTTTTTACAATGATTTATAACTGAGCACTTTCTTCAATTCATCTGTGACCAGACAAACGTCTATACCCAGCAATGCATAGCGGCCAGGCCACACTCACCATTTGCAGCAACATGGAAGCCCACAAGTCCCCCTGAACTAAGTTTTTTTGGGGGTTGGCCTATATGGGAATTACCAGGAAGCCAGAGCAGCAGCAATACTGGTTAAATGATCCATTGCATTACTCACAAATGTACTCAGCAGCAGTGACCAGGCATAGGTATGAAATGCTGGTCAGCTGTCTGCATTTCAATAAGAATGCTAACCAAGTCCCCCGAGAAGACCCAGCCCATGATAGATTAAAGGGGAACTTCAGCCTAAACAAACATACTGTCATTAAGTTACATTAGTTATGTTAATTAGAATAGATAGGTAATATAATGTTTTACCCACCCTGTTTTAAAAGAACAGGCATTTTGTTTGTGATTCATGGGGGCTGCCATCTTTGTCATGGGGGCAGCCATCTTTTTGGTTGAAAGGAGGTGACAAGGAGCAGGAGACACAGTTCCAACTGTCCTGTGTCCTGATAACCCCTCCCAGCTGCACACGCTAGGCTTCAAATGTCAAATTCAAAATGTTAAAAAAAAAAAAAATTGCACCAAAACAGCAGAACGAGAGCAACAACATCAGAAATTCCATCATGCTTTGCACAGCATCAGGGGAAAATAGCCCGGGCAGTTTTCTTCTGTGCAGCTAAAAATGAGGCTTGGATAAGAGGAACAAAGTTTTGATGCTGTGAAACTGTTAAAGAAACACCAGGCCTTTTCAGTGCTGCTGAGTCGATTTTTAGTCCGGAGGTTCACTTTAAGGCCCCTAATTGACCATTTGAACAAGTCATTTTCTGAAAACTACACCCCAGACAGACAAATTGTTATTAATGAGTCCCTAATCCCTTTCCATGGTAGGCTAGTGGTCACACAGTATATCGCCAGTAAAAGATCCCAATATGGCATCAAACTACACAAATTGTGCGAATGTGGGATGGGGGTATACATATGCCTTCAAAGTTTAGGAAGGAAAAGATGGCCTCATACAGCCTTCTATATGCCCTCCCTACATGGGTGCAAGTGAAAGAATAGTGATGGACCTGATTAACTCTTTACGTCACCTAGTGTATCACTTGTACCTGGACAATTACTACACCAGCATCCCACTATACAAAATTTTGTGCTCAGACATCAGCCTGTGGTACTGTAAGACCAAACAGAAAGGGCCTGTCACTACAGGTCCTGAGCAAAAAACTTTATAGGGGGGAGTCCTACAGTTACTGCAGCACTGAACTCCTTTTCCTTAAGTACAAGGACAAAAGGGATGTCCTCATTTTGAGTACCATCCATTCAGAGGCAACCACAACAGCAAGGTCTGGAAGAGAGTGGTGAAACCAGTGGTCTTAAAAGACTACAAGAAGTACATGAGGGCTGTGGACTTGTCTGATCAAATGATGGATCCTTATCAAGTAGATCATAAAAGAAAATTCTGGCACAAGGTGGTGTCATTCTACCTCATACAAGTGTGTCTTCTCGACGCATATGTGGTGTACAAAAAAGCAGGTAACCGTGCCATTTATGATTTTCCAAGAACAGATTAATAAATTACTTGTTTTGAATCCAGACAACCTATCACTGACCGACTTCTTTTAGAGGACATTGTCAGATTTGAGGGCAATATTTTCCCTACCCACTCCCCCCAATCCAGGAAAGCAAAATCCCCAGAAACAGTTCAAGGTGTGCCGTGAATATGGAGTTAGAAAGGACTCCCGATACCGCTGTCCAAAATGTCCATCTAAACCAGGACCATCAAAAACCCTGCTTCGAGCTGTACCACGCAGTCCTCCAGTCCTCCAGTACTAGATTTTTTGTTATATTTTTTTTTCACTTTTTCAATACACATTTTGTCGACCTACTGCTTTGACCTTGGCATGGATGACGACCTCTGGATTTTAACTTTTTTGCATGGATGACTACCACCGCCTGGATTTTGACCTTGGATGATGACCATCCTCTGGCTTTTGAACTTTGGCATGGATGTTGAAGACCACCACCTGGCTTCTGACCTCTAACATGGATGTCGACCATCCTCTGGCTTCTGCCATGGATTACAAGCACCTTTTGCCTTCTGCTATGGATTAAAACCACTCTCTGACCTCTATCATATATTAAAATCACCCCCTGACTTCTGAACTCTGGTATGGCTGATGACCACCCTCTGACTTGGCCAGAAACCATCCTCCGGCCTTTGACAACTGGCATGGCTCCTGAATATCCTCTGGCCTCTACCCTTCTATAGTGGTGAGTACCAATTTTGTGTTTATGTAAATAGACCTTGCTGTACTCCCATGTAGTATGAGAGATTGCCTACACCAGGTATGTCAAACCGGTCCTACGAGGGCCGAGATCCTCACACATTTTTGATACAGCTCAAATGAATTGATGGGTCTGAATCCGGAAAGGTGTGGTCCATCAGGTAGAACACATTCCTTTCGTTCTCAGTCCATCCTAAACACTGGCATGGATCTGGCCCTCCAGGCCTGGAGTTCGACACATGTGGCCCACACAATCTGTTCATAGTATACATAATCTGTTGACCCTCATGCTATATGGAGGTGGTAAAAATGGCAAATGATTAGCCAATAAAAATGTAGTGTTGCATAGTTACATAGTTAGTTTGGGTGAAATAAGACATTCGTCCAAGTCCAACCAGAAAAAAAAAAAATTAAGCAAAAAACCTTACAAGGCTTGGGCCAATCAGCCTTAAAAGGGAAAAATTCCTTCTCGACTCCAGATGGCAGTCAGATAAAGATAAACTCTTCCGGGGATGACCTAAAAATTATAGCCGGGGATGCCCTTCAATGCAGTGAAAGCATCCAAGCCCACTTTAAATGCAGATATAGAGTTTTCCATAACTACTTCCTGAAGTAAGATGTTCCAGATTTTAACCACTCTCACTCTAAATGGCAAAAACTTTTCCTCCACCCACAAATCATGTCCCTTTGTCCGTCGTACAACCCTAGGGACAAAAAGCTCATCAGCCAAGCTTTTGTATTGCCCTCCGATGTATTTATACATGTTAAAGTGGACCCAAATTAAAAATACAAAATTTCAGAAATAAAATCTATTTTATAAATTATGATAAAGCGCAGCCTTTTTTCAGCTGCATGATGCCAAATATAAAATATTTTACATTTATTGGAGGAACCTCTCCCTTCCTTTCATATTGCCGGGATTTTTCCGGCAAACTGGTGAAGAAGATAAAAAACAAAAACAAAACGCAGGCTGCTACTGATGATGTCACAGGGGAGTTGATCTTAACTTGTGTGAGATTTCACATAGACGATGCCCCTGTGAGGGAGGGTAGCTGATGACAAACACACCCATGATCTAAAACCTCCTACTAAGCTTAGAAGTAATGGCTGCCACCTGTATAACCCTAGTAATGAAAAGAGAAGGGTGAAAAGCATATACTGAAATGCTCATAGGCTTAAAGCAGACCCAAACCAAACATTTTTTTAATTCAAAATATTTAGTTGTACCACCCTGACACATACAAAGATAAACACTCCTTCAAGCCTATGAGCATTTCAGTGCATGCTTTTTACCCTTCTCTTTTCATAACTAGGGTTATACAGGTGGCAGCCATTACTTCTGAGCTTAGTAGGAGGTTTTAGATCATGGGTGTGTTTGTCATCACCTACCCTCCCTCACAGGGGTGTCGTCTATGTGAAATCTCACACTAGCTGAGATCACCTCCCCTGTGACATCATCAGTAGCAGCCTGTGTTTTGTGTTTGTTTTTTTCTCCTCCACCAGCTTGCCGGAAAAATCCCGGCAATATGAAAGGAAGGGAGGGGTTCCTCCAATAAATATAAAATATTTTATATTTGTCATCATGCAGCTGAAAAAAGGCTGCTATTTATCATTATAATTTAGAAAGTAGATTTTATTTCTTAAATCTTGTAATTTTAGTTTGGGTCCACTTTAAAGGAGTGTTTATTTATCGTTGTATGTGTCAGAGTGGTGGAACTAATTATTTTGAATTAAAAAAATGTTTGGTTTGGGTCCGCTTTAATCAGGTCACCTCTCAGTTGCTTTTTTTCCATGCTAAATAAGCCCAGTTTGTCCAGCCTTTCTTGGTAAGTGAGATCTTCCATCCCTCTGATTAATTTAGTTTTCCTTCTTTATACCCATGCTTAGAATGCTTAGAAAAGCATTAGAAAAGCGCTTTTCTAAGAGCAAATCGCAGGGAAAAGCTGTTCAAAAATCACAGTATAAATTGTTTAGCGCTTGCCATAGCACTGACGATTTATAATGTGAACAAAGCCAAAATGTTGAAAATTCTGCATAATTTTGTATCATCTGCAAAGATGGCTATATTACTCTGTATTCTGTCTAATAGATCATTAATAAAGTAGTAAAAAGGCCCGTCCGTTAAACAGGCACTAGGTCACAGCCGATACCCCCTGCAATGCGCGCCCATACCCGTTCCTCTTGCTCGTTCCCCACCACTGTCTGAAGTATATGCACACAGGGAGCTGCTTGCTTGGCAGTTGGAAAAAGCTGTTATTTCCTACAATGCAATGAGTACCTCTGTGAACCACAGACAGCAAACTGTCAGGCCCGGCCCTGTGTCCCTGCTCCCCGGCCGCTGTCTTAACTGCCCTGGCTGTGCACATGCTCAGTACAAAAAAGCCAGGGATGGACGGACAAACTGAAAAGCATGACTGGGACACGGGGATTATTATATAGGATACATTGAAAAGAATAGGACCAAGTACTGACCCCTGTGGTACCCCATTTCTAACAGTTCCCCATTTTGACTTTTGAGTATGTTCCATTTACCACCATTTTCCTTTTATCCCTTAACCAGTTTTCTATCCACATACACACATCTCCTCCTAGTCTGTGTCCTCCGCTTTTGTATCAGGCTATTGTGGGGAACAGTGTCAAAAGCCTTTGCAAAGTCTAAGCATTCAAAATCTATAGCTTTCCCAATATCTAAATTTTCATTCACCACTTCATAAAAGCTGAGCATGTTGATGAGACAGGACCAGTCTTTAGTAAAACCATGCTGTCGAACTGAAATAAGATTATTCTGTGCTACAGAATTCTGTATAGCATCCCGTAGGATACCTTAAAAACATTTACACACAACTTATGTTAAGCTTACCGGTCTATAGTTTCCTTGCTCTGATTTTTTTTTTTTCCTTTCTTGAATAAGGGGAAAACATCAGCTGTACGCCAGTCATAAGCAACTGACCCACTTGAAAGAGAATCTTAGAAAATAAGATAAAGTGGGTTATTGATAACTGAACTCAACTCCTTGAATAGAAAGGTTAGAGATAAAATGAAGAGGAAAAAGAATGCCTATAAGGTCCTAAAACAGGAGGGGTCCGAGGCTGCACTCAGCAATTACAAGGAGTGCAATAAAAATTGTAAAAAAGAAATTAGGCTAGCAAAGATCGAAGCTGAAAATCAAATCGCTAGGGATATCAAATCTAACCCAAAAAAGTTTTACAAGTACATCAACTCTAAAAAAAGAAAGGTTGACTGTATAGGACTCCTAAAGGATGAAGGTGGAAACTCAATGGTGGATGACCAAGGTAAGGCAGAGTTATTAAATGCTTTCTTTGCTTCTGTCTTTACAAAGGAAACAGCACTGTTGCAAATTACAGAGGCGGAAGAGTCTCAATCTTCTAACTGTAATATTAAATACTTAACCCAGGAAGAAGTAAAGGCAAGACTAAATAAATTAAAAATAGACAAGGCACCTGGCCCGGATGGCATGCATCCTCGGGTCCTAAGGGAATTAAGTTCAGTTATAGATAAACCCCTTTATCTTATCTTTTGTGACTCTCTTGCAACTGGCAGAGTCCCAGTGGATTGGCGTACAGCCCACGTTTTCCCATTATTTAAGAAGGGCAAAAAATCAGATCCAGGAAATTATAGACCTGTAAGCTTAACATCAGTTGTATGCAAACTATTTGAGGGGTTACTAAGAGATACTATACATGACTTCATAGTAGAAAATAATCTTATTTCTCAGCATCAACATGGGTTTACTAAAGACAGGTCCTGTTTGACTAACATGCTCAGCTTTTATGAGGTAGTGAATGCTAATATGGATATTGGGAATGCTGTAGATGTGATATACTTAGACTTTGCTAAGGCCTTCGACACTGTTCCCCACAAAAGTCTGGTGCAAAAGATGAGGATGCAAGGACTGGGGAAGAGTCTGTGTGCTTGGATAGGGAACTGGCTAATGGACAGAAAACAAAGAGTTGTGGTCAATGGATCATACTCAAAATGGGAGACTGTTAGCAGTGGGGTCCCACAGGGGTCTGTACTGGGTCCAGTGCTCTTCAATTTATTTATTAATGACCTAGTGGATACAGTAGTGAGCAATGTTGCTATTTTTGCAGATGATACAAAATTGTGCAGAATCATCAACTCTAAGGAAGATAGTGTTATATTGCAACAGGATCTGGATAGGATGGCTATATGGGCACATACATGGCAGATGAAATTCAATGTTGACAAATGTAAAGTCATGCATTTTGGTCGTACCAATGGTCTAACACCATACAAAATAAATGGGATACAGTTGGGGACATCAAACTTGGAGAAGGACTTAGGAGTACTCATCGACAACAAGTTAAATAATCGTACTCAATGCCAAGCCGCTGCAGCTAAAGCTAACAAAATTTTGGGATGCATTAAAAGGGAAATAAAAACTCGAGATGCTAGCATAATATTGCCCCTGTTTAACTCTCTAGTAAGGCCACATCTGGAATATGGAATTCAGTTCTGGGCACCACATTACAAAAAAGATATTGCAGTTCTAGAGCAGGTGCAGAGACGAGCAACAAAATTGATACGTGGGATGGAAGGTCTCACTTACCAAGAAAGGTTAGATAAACTGGGTTTATTTAGTCTAGAGAAAAGACGCCTTAGAGGAGATCTAATTAACATGTATAAATACATCAGAGGGCAATATAATAGCTTGGCGGATGAGCTTTTTGTCCCTAGGCCTTCTCAAAGGACTAGAGGACATGATCTGCGCATGGAGGAAAAACGTTTTAGCCATTTATTTAGGAAAGGGTTCTTTACAGTAAGAGTGATTAAGATGTGGAATGCATTGCCACAGGAAGTCGTTATGGCAAACTCTATACCTGCATTTAAAGGGGGCTTAGATGCTTTCCTTGCGTTGAATGACATCCATGGCTACAATTACTAGGTAATGCCAATGATGTTGATCCAGGGATTTTATCTGATTGCCATCTGGAGTCGGGAAGGAATTTTTACCTTGTAAGGGTTTTTTCGCCTTCCTCTGGATCAACAGGGATATGTGAGGGAGCAGGCTGGAGTTGTACTTTGTACTGGTTGAACTCGATGGACGTATGTCTTTTTTCAACCAAAGTAACTATGTAACTATGTAACCCGGGGGTGGATGCCATCTTGGCCAGCTGCCTTGTCTATCTTAATCTTATTTAATTGTTCCTGCACATCTTCCTGTGTTAGACAATTCTTGCTGAATGAGCAAGATTGGGAACAACCCAGGGCCATATTATGAGCTAAAGGCCTCACCTTTGTATAAACAGAAGCAAAGCAAGCATTTAAAATTTAAGCTTTTGCGCTGGCCTCCACAATCAAGTTTCCCACCTGATCTTGTAAAAGCCCTATATTCTCGACTTTTTTTCTTTTAGAGTTTATATATTTGTAAAACTTTTTGGGATTTGACTTTATATCACTAGCGACTTTTTTTTCCGCTTCTAGTTTCGCAAATCTGATTACTTTTTTGCAGTTTTTGTTACATTCCCTATAATTCTTTAGTGCAGATGCAGTCCCCTCTTTCTTTAGAGCACTAAAGGCATTCCTTTTAGGCTAGGTTCACACTAGGCACGGTTGCAGGACGGACACTGCAGTCCGGGATCAGGGGAAGATCAGGGGAAATGTCAGGAATATAGCAGCTAGTTATGAGGCTGATGATGTAAGGATAACGGGAACATATTTCTATCATTTTGCTATCTGCTGTGTATCTTTCAGAGGTGGATGTCAGCCAGTCTGGCTTGAAGGTATTGGCAGCTAGCTTCATGGACTGTTTAATGTGATTGTATGTGTGTGTGTCAATAGACCGATATTAGCATACAGTTCCTCTGGACAGCCAGAAATAGGTAATGAGGTTCCCTTTTGTCTGCTACCCTGCAAATGTGGGGCATTGCTTTGATCTTTTGTATTAATGTAGACGGCTGCCTGTTGGTCAGAACAATATCCGACTAAGTGAGTCTGGCAAGTTCAAAGTGGACAGGAATGTTTGACATTTACATATGACAGGCCTGCTGGAAGGTGGAGGAAGCCTTAATAAATTGTCACCTGTAACTTGGACTAGGGAAGTCTTTTCATGTAGGTACTATAATACACTTTTCATACATGGACTTGAGATCTCTGGAAATTGAATTATGTCTGAGGATGCAATTAAAACTAGTTCCCCCCGTCCAAACAGGAACCCTTTGAAGTTCGCATATCACAGGAAGATTATGGCAAGCGTTCGGTGATGTCACAAACGGGGAAATTGCATTAGTTCCTGGGGGCTGGACATTAAATGCCCCAGGGGACACTTCAGACTATTTACGGTGGTCCAGAACAGTCACAGGTATCTTCTCTCGAGAGTAGCTCATTGCTAGAGATGATCCCGAGGAAATCGGTAAATCCGCGTCTCTCCACGGTTGGACATTTGCGATGGTAAAAGTTAACTTTACGTTTATTCCATTTTTATTTTTGGCAACTTATCTTGTGTGTATCTTTGTAAACTCTTGATTTTTATAAGTTTTTACTTTGTTTTTTGTAATCTTTTGTATATACTTTGTTCTGCATTGTTCCACGTTTTCATGGAATATTAAATCATTATTTAATAATTTTGACTTCTGCTGTACTAAACTAACACTCATAGCCTAGAGGAGACTGCAGTGTAACTGTGTATAAGTCCATGCCTAATTGTATGCTTGAGCAACACTACAATACGAAGATTGTAATTGCATTGTGTGTGGGGCGTTTGTCATATGTTGGCCTAAAGCGCGCAGCTGACCCAACGTATGAAAACGCCAGTGCGAGTAGCTTAACAGCTGAGTGGCTAACAGTATCGTTCGGAACGACTGTTAGTGGTTTTGCTTCACTACAGTGTAAGATTGCAACTGTATGTGCGTGGCGTTCCCGTATTCGGCCTAAGCGCAAAGCTGACCCGAATACGAAAACGCGGATTGCGCGCTGAGGACTCGACAGCAGAGTGGAAGTGTCTAGCGAACCGCTAGTGGTGGCAGTGAGAGGTGTTCTGAGGGGTCCCAGCCTTGTTTTAGCTCGAATAAGGCTGCTCCCCGCTTGATCTGGGCAAACCCGCAGTCGGGAACCGTATACGCAGGCGTGCCGCGGGCCGGTTCTTGACATAATTGGCTGGCAGTGGTGGGAACGTTTAGTACATTAGTACGCAGTTTAGCTCGCTATTCTGAGTACTAAAGGCTGGAAGCTTGCTAGAAGCAACTAGCCTACAGAAGTCTACTCAGTGCAGAATCTATATACTTTTTTTTTTGTTCACACTTGGTATCTTTTTTTCTTTTTATTTTTTGCAACACGATGGCTCAGAAAGCATCCAGCTATGCAAGGCAAAGCAAAGAGATACTACTCAACCTGTGTGAGCACAAAGGCATCAAGACGGTGAGCGGCCAGACTAAGGAGCAGTTAATTCGCGCCCTCGAGGAGTATGATGAGGCAGAGCAAGAACGTGCTTCAACGTAAGCGGATGCAGCTCACGACACGCCAGAGGAGGAATCGCTCCCGCCACAGAATGCGAGTGGAGACGATGTCCTGGACGATCCACCAAGCAGGAAGATGCCATCTCTGGAAGCTGATCTACAGCTACTGAACTCGGCTGATCCTGAACTGCGCCTAAAGCTGATCCTACTGCACCGACAGGCAGAGGAGGGAAGAGCTGAATGGCGACACCAGGCCGAGAGGGAAAGACGCCATGCCGAGAGTGAGACTCCAGGCCGAGAGGGAAATACTCCAGGCCGAGAGGGAACAAGTTGCACAGCGACACCAGGCCGAGAGGGATAGTGCTGAACGGCAACACCAGCTGGAGCTGGCTAAACGTCAGCAGCAGAACCGGTCTGCTGGACCCGCAGAACGCGAAGGTGAGCGAGTCCACAGAATCCCCCTGGATAAGTTCCCCACTACGGACAAGGACTCTGACATAGACACTTTCCTACAGGGGTTTGAAAGGACTTGTGGGCAGTATGGGGTGCCCCGTGAGCAGTGGGCAAGATACCTCACACCAGGGCTGAGAGGCAAGGCCCTGGAGGCGTTTGTGAGTTTCCCCCAGGAGGAAGAAACAGATTTTGAGGCAATTAAGAAAGCCATCATTGCGCGATACCACCTCACGCCAGAGGTGTATCGCAAACGTTTCAGGACAGTGCAGCGAGGTCCTAATGACAGCTACCTGGATCATGCTTGCAACCTGCGCACTGCCTTCCAGCAGTGGTTAAAAGGACTGTCAGTCAAAACCTTGGACGCCCCGCAGGAGCTGATGATAAAAGACCAGTTCCTACACACCTGTCCTGTTGAGGTCCAGCTGTTTGTGCTGGATCGAGAACCAAAGACAGTGGATGAGGCTGCGGAACTGGCCGATTCCTACACCGCCCATAGAGCACCCGAGTCCCGGAGGACTACTACTCCCAGCTGGCGGGGAGAACAGATTGCTAAACCTGTGTCACCCAGCACCCAGAGGAGGCAAGCACCGCTGTCTCCTGGACTCCGGCAACCGACCACTGACACTCGGAAATGCTTTGTATGTGACAGGGTGGGTCATATCAGCACGACTTGCCCAGAGAGGAAGAAGGAGGCCCCAAAATCCAGTTAGGTCTCAAACCTCAGTGAAGTCCAAACGGCTTTGTGTGCTACCAGGAATACCACTGGCTATGCAGAGAATCTGCAGCTTGTCACGGTTGGGGGTACAATTGCCACTGGGCTGAGAGACACTGGAGCAGAAGTGACTCTCATACATCCCCAGCTTGTGAACCCGGAGCAGTACATACCTGGGAGAATGATTGCTGTCAGAGGAATTGGGGGTGTCACCCCAGCCATACCCACCGCCTTGGTCCACCTGAATTGGGGGGCCGGCAGCGGAATGAAAGAAGTTGGGGTAACCGACAAAATCCCCACCAACGTTTTGCTGGGTACTGACCTGGGACGGTTAGTGGCCCGGTATGAGCCTACTCCAAACCCCGTGGAGCCTGCATCCCCAGCAGAAGTTCAGGACTCTTGCAAGGTACTGTGTGATAATGCTGTGCAATTGGGGAGTGCTGGCGAGGCCCCAGGGGCTACGGACTGTGTACTAGGAGCCAGCCCTAGTGATTCTCCAGGGCCTAGGCCTGGAGTGGGACATGTTGATACAAAGAATGCAGAAACTGATGATGTCATTTATGACGCACGGACTATCGAGGCAATCGATGCAAGAACTGTTGATGCTACTTGTGAAGTGCTGAGTAGCACTGTGTATAATGCTTCAGATAATATTGATGCGGATGTGATGTTCTAAATGTCAATATGTGTAAGACAGATAATGCTGATGTCATATGTGTTGTGCTACATAATGCTGTGTGTCATGTGGACACTCCATCAGCTGCAGGAGTAACCAGCAGTGCTCGCTGGGCTGCAGCAGATGGATTGCCCACTGAAGGGGCAGACAGCACCAGGCCAGATCTTCCCACTTCAGATGTTTTTAAGACCAAATGTGACGTGATTTATGATGTGTGTAATGTGGGCGCTCCCTCAGCTGCCGTGGTAACCCGCAGCGCTAGCGAGTCTACAGCAGAGGGACTGTCCACTAAAGTGACATATGTTGCTGGGTCAGCAACATCCACTTCGGAACCTGACCCTGAGGGCCCAGGAGCCTCTCCGTCTGCTGCCTTCCTGGAATGTGTGACAGGCAGCACTGAGCTCTCTGGGGCTGTTCAATTTGACAGCAGCCTGCAAGAGCTCAGGGGGCTAGCCAGCAGGTCACCAGCTGGAAGGGGCGGGCTGAGAGGGTTCTGGGAAGTTATTCCCTCGGAGCTGTCCGAAGTGGAGGAGGCAGACCGGCAGATAATCGCTCCCCAAAGGGGCCGAGAGATAGCTCCTGCCACTATAGAGAAAGTGTGTGTAGCGACGGTTGGAACCCTTCCCCAGCTGCAGCACTGTCTCTATGGTGGCGAATTCACGGTTGTCATTGACTCGCATTCCCCTGGTTGGCTACGTCAGGTTGCCAAGGGCAACGACACATTGCAGCAACCTGACCTAGCTTTCCATTCGTGTAGCTTGGAGCTAACTGACAGGTGGGGAACCCTCCTAAGGATGCGAAGGGGTTATCCCACCCGGCCAGGCCGTCAATGTAGGCTTTGGCAGGATGACTCGTTAGAATCATCTGCCACCGCCATCTGGAAGAGGGGGCATGTCAGGAATATAGCAGCTAGTTATGAGGCTGATGATGTAAGGATAACAGGAACATATTTCTATCATTTTGCTATCTGCTGTGTATCTTTCAGAGGTGGATGTCAGCCAGTCTGGCTTGAAGGTATTGGCAGCTAGCTTCATGGACTGTTTAATGTGATTGTGTGTGTCAATAGACCGATATTAGCATACAATTCCTCTGGACAGCCAGAAATAGATAATGAGGTTCCCTTTTGTCTGCTACTCTGCAAATGTGGGGCATTGCTTTGATCTTTTGTATTAATGTAGACGGCTGCCTGTTGGTCAGAACAATATCCGACTAAGTGAGTCTGGCAAGTTCAAAGTGGACAGGAATGTTTGACATTTACATATGACAGGCCTGCTGGAAGGTGGAGGAAGCCTTAATCAATTGTCACCTGTACATTGGACTAGGGAAGTCTTTTCATATATGTGCTATAATACACTTTTCATACATGGACTTGAGATCTCTGGAAATTGAATTATGTCTGAGGATGTAATTAAAACTAGTTCCCCCCGTCCAAACAGGAACCCTTTGAAGTTCGCATATCACAGGAAGATTATGACAAGCGTTCGGTGATGTCACAAACGGGGAAATTGCATTAGTTCCTGGGGGCTGGACATTAAATGCCCCAGGGGACACTTCAGACTATTTACGGTGGTCCAGAACAGTCACAGGTATCTTCTCTCGAGAGTAGCTCATTGCTAGAGATGATCCCGAGGAAATCGGTAAATCCGCGTCTCTCCACGGTTGGACATTTGCAATGGTAAAAGTTCACTTTACGTTTATTCCATTTTTATTTTTGGCAACTTATCTTGTGTGTATCTTTGTAAACTCTTGATTTTTATAACTTTTTACTTTGTTTTTTGTAATCTTTTGTATATACTCTGTTCTGCATTGTTCCACGTTTTCATGGAATATTAAATCATTATTTAATAAGTTTGATTTCTGCTGTACTAAACTAACACTCATAGCCTAGAGGAGACTGCAGTGTAACTGTGTATAAGTCCATGCCTGATTGTATGCTTGAGCAACACTACCATACGAAGATTGTAATTGCATTGTGTGTGGGGCGTTTGTCATACGTTGGTACGTTGGCCTAAAGCGCGCAGCTGACCCAACGTACGAAAACGCCAGTGCGAGTAGCTCAACAGCTGAGTGGCTAACAGTATCGTTCGGAATGACTGTTAGTGGTTTTGCTTCACGACAGTGTAAGATTGCAACTGTGTGTTTGCGTGTGTGTGCGTGGCGTTCCCGTATTCGGCCTAAGCGCAAAGCTGACCCGAATACGAAAACGCGGATTGAGCGCTGAGGACTCGACAGCAGAGTGGAAGTGTCTAGCGAACCACTAGTGGTGGCAGTGAGAGGTGTTCTGAGGGGTCCCAGCCTTGTTTTAGCTCGAATAAGGCTGCTCCCTGCTTGATCTGGTCAAACCCGCAGTCGGGAACCGTATACGCAGGCGTGCCGCGGGCCAGTTCTTGACAGGAAGTACCACCAGACCGCAAACTCATCAAAGTGCATCAGTTTTGCATCAGTTTCCGTTCAGTTTTTCACAGACAGAAAACGTCTCTATCATTAGGAAGGTAGTGGGAGGAGGTTTTGGGCCAATAATAAAGTTCAGGCTATCTGTTTACTCATCAGTTTTTGTTGCTATTTTTCCTGTGGAGATGGAGATGCGTTTTCTCATTGCTTTTCACTACCCATCCGTGTATCCGTGGTCCGTGAAAATGCAGCAGATCCAGACCTTCCGTTCAGGTTTTGAAAACGGGTCCCTGCAAACCCAGACGGATCCGTTTTTTTCTTGGGTGAGGATGGCTGCTATTTTTAACATTAGTATCCGGGACTCCGTTTTTCATCAGGGCTGAAAAACGCAGCCACGGATACGTTTCCGGATCTAGTGTGGACTAGGCCTTACACTTCATGTCTAAAACAGTATTATTTATCCATACTGGCCTTTTTGTTTAGATCTAGAATTTTTTATTTCCAAAATTTATGTACATTCTACAATCGTAATTAGGAATCTGTTTGAAAGTTTTCCATTTACTTTGTGTCCATGCCCTGTAATTTACTCTCCCAGTCTACCAGTCTTAGCGAGTCCCTGAGCTTGTTAAAGTTAGCCTTTTTAAAATTCATTGTTTTAGTTGTCCCCTTGTTCACAACCCTGTTGAGTAGTAGGTCAAATGTTACCATATTATGGCCAGTATTTCCCAAATGTTCTTGAACTTGCACACTAGATATAACATCTGGTCTATTTGAAATGACCAAATCCAGCAGAGTATCTCCCCTGGTTGGTTCGGTTACCATCTTAGTTAAAGTGGATCCGAGATAAACTTTTACTCATTGCATAATTGTGTTCATTACATATAGTTTATAGGGCATTCCTCAAGCCAAATACTTAATGGTTTTAATACCTTAATTCCCTATAAAATAAACAAGCCTCACCCACAGCCCCTCCAGCATTTAGGCACTCTGAGACCCATGTAGCAAGGGCTAATGGGAGCTCAGTCTGGGCAGGAGGAGTAGGAGGTTACTAGCCAGAGATTTCAGAGGCAGAGGGGAGGAGAGGGGAGTGAAGTTTTCACGTGCTAAGGGGTGGAGAGCAGCTTGCCTGTGTGTAATGATCACAAGCAGAACATGGCTGCTGTCATTGTCACAGGAAGAAATAACCATATACTGTTGAAGCTGTTTCCAGCTAGATTTGCTGTGTAAACTATCTAAACTTTAGATAAGATTTATAGACAAGTTACTTGTTATAGTTAGTTTTTCATCTCAGATCCCCTTTAAGTAATTGTCTTGCAGTGTTGATATAAATCTGCCACTTCTACTAGAGTGTGAGGCCTCAATTTCCCAGTTAATGTCTGGATAATTGAAATCACAGCATAATTATGACCCCGCTTTTGCTAGCAGCTTTTTCAATCTGCTGCAATAATTGCACTTCCTCTATTTCATTAATGTGTGGAGGTTTATAACAGACCCCAATAAGCAGTTGACAACTCTTATTTCTGGCATGAACACTTACCCATAAATATTACACGCAGTCACAGTCCTTGGCCATGTCATACATCAAAACTGGAGATAAGGAAGCCTTTTTTATTGGATTTTTTTCTAAAAACACTACAACCTTCCAAATGTACAATCCGATCATGGCTAGCATCCATCCATCTACAGGATCTTCTAAAAAAATTAGCATATTGTAATGATCTGCTCAGCTGCCTGTGCAGGCAGGCAGCTTTTTGACCATTGTTCAGGTCTGCATTCTGCAGGTCTCTGGAAGAGAGACCTTTTGTCAGTTTTGCAGCTTGCTTCTGCTGAGGAATTTGCATACGTTTTGTCATGCAGATTGCCTAGCCACATCCTTTGTGGGCTTGCTATATATACCATGTGATATCACAGACCTTGGCTGGTCATAAGGATTCTTCATGTGAAACACTCCTGGAGGAGTGTCAGCCTTGCTCTTTCTTTGAAGATCAGCTTAGAGTAATTCCTGGGATTGCACTAGGCAAATTCCCTAGTGCAGTTAGGATTGCATATCTGTTTTGTTCGTCTGTTGCGATTGTCCTGTCCCAGCGGTGGTCGACAGGAAATCGTTGTGTGTGTCTGGGTGCTAACCGGAACAGCGGTTGTTACTGGTAGCCCCTTCTAATCTGTTTTCTTGGATCGCACCAGCCTCTTGCACTAGTGCTGTGGATCCTTCTGGTCTGCTACTCTGTACTTGGATCGCACTAGCATCTTGCGCTAGCGCTGTGGATCCTTCTGTTCTGTCTTCCTGGATCGCACTGGCCACTTTCGCTAGTGCTGTGGATCCGCCTGATCTCCATCTCTCTGTCTCCCTGGATCGCACTGGCCTCTTTTCGCTAGTGCTGTGGATCCTTCTGTTCTGTCTGCCTGGATCGCACTCCCCTTGCGCTAGTGCTGTGGATCCTATCTCTCGCTTGCTTCTGTTTTCGTGTGTCTGTCTTGTCCGCTATGAACGCTTGCTGGAGGCTCGGTGAGGTAACCGTTAAGCAAGCGCTCGCGTCCTCAGTTTCATATTTGTTTGTTGGTGGTTAGTTAGGCGTGCTTGTCTCTATTGTGCTTATCACGTGGAGACCGCGCATAAACGCGTGCACTGTTGCGACTGAGTGCGGTGTTCGCGTTTAGCTAGCGTTTGTTATTTTCCGTATCTCCTCATTGTATGATTTGCTGTGCCTTTGCTACTCTCGTGCTCTGCCTTGCTGTAGCCTTGTGTCACGTCTGGCGATCACACCTCTCGCGATCGCGTTCCTACTTCATGTCTGCTGTGGTGTGTGCACCGTCGCGGGTTGGTGACTAGTTTGGTGCACACACACACAATCTGTCTCTGTGCTCACTCTCAATCGCTTCTCTTGCGATTGCGTTTCTTCCCTTCGTACAATTCCTGTCTGGCGTGTGTGGTAGGGCAGAGGAGCTGTTCCTCTGCGCTCCACAGCTCCACCTGCCGACGGGAATTTCCCTCTACAGGTGCATTGCACCTTCTGCTGGGTTCCCGCAAATTATACGTTTGTGGAGGATTTCCGCAGTGTCAGCGCACATCCTGTGCGCTGATCACGGAGAGAATTCCACAACCGTTACACATATTGTGATAAAGTTCATTATTTTCTGTAATGTACTGATAAACATTAGACTTTCATATATTTTAGATTAAAATACACACAACTGAAGTAGTTCAAGCCTTTTATTGTTTTAATATTGATGATTTTGGCATACAGCTCATGAAAACCCAAATTTCCAATCTCAAAAAATTAGCATATTTCATCCGACCAATAAAAGAAGTGTTTTTAAAACAAAAAAAGTCAACCTTCAAATAATTATGTTCACTTATGCACTCAATACTTGATCGGGAATCCTTTTGCAGAAATGACTGCTTCAATGCGGCGTGGCATGGAGACAATCAGCCTGTGGCACTGCTCAGATGTTATGGAGGCCCAGGATGCTTCGATAGCGGCCTTAAGCTCATCCAGAGTGTTGGGTCTTGCGTCTCTCAACTTTCTCTTCACAATATCCCACAGATTCTCTATGGGGTTCAGGTCAGGAGAGTTGGCAGGCCAATTGAGCACAGTAATACCATGGTCAGTAAACCATTTACTAGTGGTTTTGGCACTGTGAGCAGGTGCCAGGTGGTGCTGAAAAATGAAATCTTCATCTCCATATAGCTTTTCAGCAGATGGAAGTATGAACCCACATTTGAACCAGAAACAGCAGCAGAAGCGCCTGACCTGGGCTACAGAGAAGCAGCACTGGACTGTTGCTCAGTGGTCCAAAGTACTTTTTTCAGATGAAACCAACTTTTACATGTCATTCGGAAATCAAGGTGCCAGAGTCTGGAGGAAGACTGGGGAGAGGGAAATGCCAAAATGCCTGAAGTCCAATGTCAAGTACCCACAGTCAGTGATGGTTTGGGGTGCCATGTCAGCTACTGGTGTTGGTCCACTGTGTTTTATCAAGGGCAGGGTCAATGCAGCTAGCTATCAGGAGATTTTGAAGCACTTCATGCTTCCATCTGCTGAAAAGCTTTATGGAGATGAAGATTTCATTTTTCAGCACGACCTGGCACCTGCTCACAGTGCCAAAACCACTGGTAAATGGTTTACTGACCATGGTATTACTGTGCTCAATTGGCCTGCCAACTCTCCTGACCTGAACCCCATAGAGAATCTGAGGGATATTGTGAAGAGAAAGTTGAGAGACGCAAGACCCAACACTCTGGATGAGCTTAAGGCCGCTATCAAAGCATCCTGGGCCTCCATAACACCTGAGCAGTGCCACAGGCTGATTGCCTCCATGCCACGCCGCATTGAAGCAGTCATTTCTGCAAAAGGATTCCCAACCAAGTGTTGAGTGCATAACTGAACATAATTATTTGAAGGTTGACTTTTTTGTTTTAAAAACACTTTTCTTTTATTGGTCGGATGAAATATGCTAATTTTTTGAGATAGGAAATTTGGGTTTTCATGAGCTGTATGCCAAAATCATCAATATTAAAACAATAAAAGTCTTGAACTTCTTCAGTTGTGAGTATTTGCATCTAAAATATTTGAAAGTCTAATGTTTATCAGTACATTACAGAAAATAATGAACTTTATCACACTATGCTAATTTTTTGAGAAGATCCTTAACGTTTCTGTTACGCCTACAGTATCATAGTCTTTATCTCTTTTCAGCAACTCCAGTTCTCCAGTCTTATTTGAAAGGCTTCTAGTCTAGCATTGGTTAGCATGCATTTTATATTATTACCACCACACTTTACTTTGTTGCACGTACAGACAGAGTAGAAGGTTTAATCACCTTCTCATAGTTCATCCCCTCCTTATTCTTTGAGCTCCCCATACCCCCCTCTCCAGCCTCTATAATCCCAGGATCCCATTGACTATCTACTCTGTTTAATCCCCATGTAGTCTCTGCTCCCACCCCCATCCCCAGGTTCTAGTTAAAAACTCTTCAACCTTCTATCTTCTCCACCAGCACAGTAGCACCCTCCCCGTTTAGGTGCAGGCTGTCCCTACACTAGAGCCTGTAGCCGACTAAAAAGTCTGCCCATTTCTCCAAGAACCGAAACCCTTCCTTCCTGCACCAACTTCTCAGCCACATATTTAACTCCCATAGCTCCTGCTGCCTTTCTGGTGAAGCACATGGCACTGGCAGTATTTCAGAAAACACCTTGGAGGTCCATGTCTTATATTTGTGTCCTAGTTCCCTGAAATAGCTTTTTCGGACCTTCCATCTTCCACTAACTTTGATGTTGGTACCAGTGTGCACCAAGACAGCTGGGTCCTCCCCAGCCCCACCCATCTATGCCTATGTCTATGCGATCCACCAGATGTCGAACCCGAGTACCCGGGAGACAACAGCATGCACGGTCTCTTCGACAAATTACCTTATCTGTCCTCCTGATAAGAGTCCCTACCACCAATACCTGCCTGGCCTTAGCTGCACTCCTATTCCCATTCTCCTTACAGCAGTCAGTCCCCTGGTTGCTAGAGGACATTTCCTGCTGCAGACTTGTTACTCCAGAGTAAGCATCCCCAACATCATGCAAACATGCTTATTTGTTAGGATGTGCCAACTCAGGACTAGCATCCCTTAATCTTTTTCCCCTTCCACTTCTTACTGTGACCCAGGAACCTACCTCGCTATATTGTCCCCGCTGCACTCCACCATCCTCGTCACTGATCCCTGCCAATACTTGTGAGCAACGCTTCCTAAAAGTTTGTTAGTACTAATCTGACTTCTACAGTTATTGGCATAAATGCAGCATAACTCACACCATTCCTTCCTAAGAAAAGTTGGCAATGGGTTCGCGCTCAAACAAGTCAGGCATAGTGATCACTCCCCATGCACTTCTATTTCCAGTGAAGTAGTTATCAAGTCAGTTCGCCGGGGTCACCGATCTCACGCGTCGGGCTGTGGGGGTACCTCTCAGATACTCCTGTGCCTCATCCGGAGTATGGCAGACATGCACTTTGTTGTCCTCTTTCATAATGTGTAGTGGACTAGGGCAAACTTTATCTTCCTGCTGTGCCGCCTCTTAGACACTTCTGCCAGTAATCATAAAATAACATATATTGGGGAGGATGATTCTGGAGTAGCAATGCTGCAGCAGGATGTGTCCCTTAGCAACCAAGGGGCAGACTGCAGCAACGAGAAAGGGAATAGGAGTGCAGCTAAGGCTAGACAGGTACTGGTGGTAGGGGTTTCAATTATTAGGCACACAGATAGGGTAATCTGTCGAAGAAACCATAAATGCCGTACAGTCAGTTGTCTCCCGGGTGCTTGGGTTCGGCATGATCCGAGGATGCATGCCATCCGGGCCAGGTGCCTTGTCTATTTTTAATTTATTTAGTCTTGCCTTCACTTCTTCCTGCGTTAAGTATTTAATATTACAGTTGGAAGATTGAGACTCTTCTGCATCTGTAATTTGCAACAGTGATGTTTCCCTTGTGAAGACAGAAGCAAAGAAAGCATTTAATAGCTCTGCCTTACCTTGGTCATCCACCACTGAGTTCCCACTCTCATCCTTTAGGAGTCCAATACAGTCAACCTTTCTTTTTTTTTTTAGAGTTGATGTACTTGTAAAACTTTTTTGGGTGCACCCTAACCACTGTACCAACTGAAGCTGGCATTGAGCATAAATGGTAATTTTTAGGCCAGCTTCAGATCATGTCCTCTAGTCCTTTGAGAAGGCCTAGGGACAAAAAGGTCATCCGCCAAGCTATTATATTGCCCTCTGATGTATTTATACATGTTAATTAGATCCCCTCTAAGGCGTCTTTTCTCTAGACTAAATAAACCCAGTTTATCTAACCTTTCTTGATAAGTGAGACCTTCCATCCCACGTATCAATTTTGTTGCTCGTCTCTGCACCTGCTCTAAAACTGCAATATCTTTTTTGTAATGTGGTGCCCAGAACTGAATTCCATATTCCAGATGTGGCCTTACTAGAGAGTTAAACAGGGGCAATATTATGCTAGCATCTCGAGTTTTTATTTCCCTTTTAATGCATCCCAAAATGTTGTTAGCTTTAGCTACAGCTGCTTGGCATTGAGTACGATTATTTAACTTGTTGTCAATGAGTACTCCTAAGTCCTTCTCCAAGTTTGAGGTCCCCAACTGTATCCCATTTATTTTGTATGGTGCTAGACCATTAGTATCCAAAATGCATGACTTTACATTTGTCAACATTGAATTTCATCTGCCATGTATGTGCCCATATAGCCATCCTATCCAGATCCTGTTGCAATATGACACTATCTTCCTGAGAGTTGATGATTCTGCACAATTTTGTATAATCTGCAAAAATAGCAACATTGCTCACTACTGCATCTACTAGGTCATTAATAAATAAATTGAAGAGCACTGGACCCAGTACAAACCCCTGTGGGACCCCACTGCTAACAGTCTCCCATTTTGAGTACGATCCATTGACCACAACTCTTTGTTTTCTGTCCATTAGCCAGTTCCCTATCCATGAACACAGACTCTTCCCCAGTCCTTGCATCCTCAACTTTTGCAGCAGACTTTTGTGGGGAACAGTGTCGAAGGCCTTTGCAAAGTCCAAGTATATCACATCTACAGCATTTCCAATATCCATATTAGCATTCACTACCTCATAAAAGCTGAGCATGTTAGGCAAACAGGACCTGTCTTTAGTAAACCCATGTTGATGCTGAGAAAAAAGATTATTTTCTACTATGAAGTCATGTATAGTATCTCTTAGTAACCCCTCAAATAGTTTGCATACAACTGATGTTAAGCTTACAGGTCTATAATTTCCTGGATCTGATTTTTTTGCCCTTCTTAAATAATGGGAAAACGTGGGCTGGACGCCAATCCACTGGGACTCTGCCAGTTGCAAGAGAGTCACAAAAGATAAGATAAAGGGGTTTATCTATAACTGAACTTAATTCCCTTAGGACCCGAGGATGCATGCCATCCGGGCCAGGTGCCTTGTCTATTTTTAATTTATTTAGTCTTGCCTTCACTTCTTCCTGCGTTAAGTATTTAATATTACAGTTAGAAGATTGAGACTCTTCCGCCTCTGTAGTTTGCAACAGTGCTGTTTCTTTTGTGAAGACAGAAGCAAAGAAAGCATTCAATAACTCTGCCTTACCTTGGTCATCCACCATTGAGTTCCCACCCTCATCCTTTAGGAGTCCTATACAGTCAACCTTTCTTTTTTTAGAGTTAATGTACTTGTAAAAAATTTTTGGGTTAGATTTGATATCCTTAGCGATTTGTTTTTCAGCTTCAATCTTTGCCTGCCTAATTCCTTTTTTACAATTTTTATTGCACTCCTTATAATTGCTTAGTGCAGCCTCGGTCCCCTCCTGTCTTAAGACCTTATAGGCATTCTTATTCCTCTTCATTTTATCTTTAACCTTTCTATTCATCCATAGAGGCCTTTTTTTATTCCTAGATATTTTGTTTCCATATGGGATATACATACTACAATATTGATTGAGTATAAGTTTAAAAGTTTGCCATTTCCCTTCAGTGTCTTCCCCTTGTAGTACATTATCCCAGTTCACCAAACTTAGTGCCTCATATCCTCATATCCTCATGGGGTATTCTCAGGGTTTTCTTTGTTTTCAACAGCATTTCCTGAACAGCAGTTTAACCACTTGAGGACCGTGGGCTTTACCCCCCTTAAGGACCGGCCACTTTTTTTTCCATTCAGACCACTGCAGCTTTCACGGTTTATTGCTCGCTCATACAACCTACCACCTAAATGAATTTTGGCTCCTTTTCTTGTCACTAATAAAGCTTTCTTTTGGTGCTATTTGATGGCTGCTGCGATTTTTACTTTTTATTATATTCATCAAAAAAGACATGAATTTTGGCAAAAAAATGAGTATTTTTTTAACTTTCTGTGCTGACATTTTTCAAATAAAGTAAAATTTCTGTATACATGCAGCACGAAAAATGTGGACAAACATGTTTTTGATAAAAAAAAAACCCATTCAGTGTATATTTATTGGTTTGGGTAAAAGTTATAGCGTTTACAAACTATGGTGCAAAAAGTGAATTTTCCCATTTTCAAGCATCTATGACTTTTCTGGCCCCCTGTCATGTTTCATGAGGGGCTAGAATTCCAGGATAGTATAAATACCCCCCAAATGACCCCATTTTGGAAAGAAGAAATCCTAAAGTATTCACTGAGAGGCATAGTGGGTTCATAGAAGATATTATTTTTTGTCACAAGTAAGTGGAACATTTTTGTGACAAAAAAAAAAAAAAAGTTTCCATTTCTTCTAACTTGCGACAAAAAAAAAAATCTGCCACGGACTCACCATGCCCCTCTCTGAATACCTTGAAGTTTCTACTTTCCAAGATGGGGTCATTTGTGGGGTGTGTTTACTGTCCTGGCATTTTGGGGGGTGCCTAATTGTAAGCACCCCTGTAAAGCCTAAAGGTGCTCATTGGACTTTGGACCCCTTAGCGCAGTTAGGCTGCAAAAAAGTGCCACACATGTGGTATTGCCGTACTCAGGAGAAGTAGTACAATGTGTTTTGAGGTGTATTTTTACACATACCCATGCTGGGTGGGAGAAATATCTGTAAATGGCAATTTTTTGATTTTTTTTTACACACAATTGTCCATTTACAGAGAGATTTCTCCCACCCAGCATGGGTATGTGTAAAAAATACACCCCAAAACACATTGTACTACTTCTCCCGAGTACGGTGATACCACATATGTGGCACTTTTTTGCACCCTAACTGCGCTAAGGGGCCCAAAGTCCAATGAGTACCTTTAGGATTTCACAGGTCATTATGACCCCATTTTAGAAAGAAGACACCCCAAGGTATTCCGTTAGGAGTATGGTGAGTTCATAGAAGATTTTATTTTTGTCACAAGTTAGCGGAAATTGATTTTAATTGTTTTTTTTTCACAAAGTGTCATTTTCCGCTAACTTGTGACAAAAAATAAAATCTTCTATGAAATCACCATACTCCTAAAGGAATACCTTTGGGTGTCTTCTTTCTAGAATGAGGTCATTTGTGGGGTTCCTATACTGCCCTGGCATTTTAGGGGCCCTAAACCGTGAGGAGTAGTCTTGAAACCAACAATGTCGCAAAATGACCTGTGAAATCCTAAAGGTACTCATTGGACTTTGGGCCCCTTAGCGCACTTAGGGTGTAAAAAAAGTGCCACACATGTGGTACCGCCGTACTCAGGAGAAGTAGTATAATGTGTTTTGTGGTGTATTTTTACACATACCCATGCTGGGTGGGAGAAATCTCTCTGTAAATGGACATGTGTAAAAATACACCCCAAAACACATTATACTACTTGTCCTGAGTACGGCGATACCACATGTGTGACACTTTTTTGCAGCCTAGGTGCGCTAAGGGGCCCAACGTCCTATTCACAGGTCATTTCGAGGCATTTGTTTTGTAGACTACTCCTCACGGTTTAGGGCCCCTAAAATGCCAGGGCAGTATAGGAACCCCACAAGTGACCCCATTTTAGAAAGAAGACACCCCAAGGTATTCCGTTAGGAGTATGGTGAGTTCATAGAAGATTTTATTTTTTTTCACAAGTTAGTTCTAAAATGGGGTCACTTGTGGGGTTCCTATACCGCCCTGGCATTTTACGGGCCCAAAACCGTGAGTAGTCTGGAAACCTAATGTCTCAAAATGACTGTTCAGGGGTATAAGCATCTGCAAATTTTGATGACAGGTGGTCTATGAGGGGGCGAATTTTGTGGAACCGGTCATAAGCAGGGTGGCCTTTTAGATGACAGGTTGTATTGGGCCTGATCTGATGGATAGGAGTGCTAGGGGGTGACAGGAGGTGATTGATGGGTGTCTCGGGGTGGTATGAGGGGAAAATAGATGCAATGAATGCACTGGGGAGGTGATCGGAAGGGGGTCTGAGGGGGATCTGAGGGTTTGGCCGAGTGATCAGGAGCCCACACGGGGCAAATTAGGGCCTGATCTGATGGGTAGGTGTGCTAGGGGGTGACAGGAGGTGATTGATGGGTATCTCAAGGTGTAATTAGAGGGGGGAATAGATGCAAGCAATGCACTGGCGAGGTGATCAGGGCTGGGGTCTGAGGGCGTTCTGAGGGTATGGGCGGGTGATTGAGTGCCCTAGGGGCAGATAGGGGTCTAATCTGATGGGTAGCAGTGACAGGGGGTGATTGATGGGTAATTGATAAGGGGGGGTCTGAGGGCAATTTGAGCATGTAGGCGGGTGATTGGGTGCCCGCAAGGGGCAGATTAGGGTCTGATCTGATGGGTAACAATGACAGGTGGTGATAGGGGGTGATTGATGGGTGATTGATGGGTAATTAGTGGGTGTTTAGAGGAGAGAATAGATGTAAACACTGCGCTTGGGTGGTGATCTGATGTCAGATCTGCGGGCAATCTATTGGTGTGGGTGGGTGATCAGATTGCCCGCAAGGGGCAGGTTAGGGGCTGATTGATGGGTGGCAGTGACAGGGGGTGATTGATGGGTGGCAGTGACAGGGGGTGATTGATAGGTGATTGACAGGTGATCAGTGGGTTATTACAGGGAAGGACAGATGTAAATAATGCCCTGGTCGAATTAATAAGGGGGGGTCTGAGGGCAATCTGAGCGTGTAGGCGGGTGATTGGGTGCCCGCAAGGGGCAGATTAGGGTCTGATCTGATGGGTAACAATGACAGGTGGTGATAGGGGGTGATTGATGGGTGATTGATGGGTAAATAGTGGGTGTTTAGAGGAGAGAATAGATGTAAACACTGCGCTTGGGTGGTGATCTGATGTCGGATCTGCGGGCGATCTATTGGTGTGAGTGGGTGATCAGATTGCCCGCAAGGGGCAGGTTAGGGGCTGATTGATGGGTGGCAGTGACAGGGGGTGATTGATGGGTGATTGACAGGTGATTGACAGGTGATCAGGGGGGATAGATGCATACAGTACATGGGGGGGGGTCTGGGGGGGGTCTGGGGAGAACCTGAGGGGTGGGGGGGTGATCAGGAGGGAGCAGGGGGCGGGGGGGGGGATAAAAAAAAAATAGCGTTGACAGATAGTGACAGGGAGTGATTGATGGGTGATTAGGGGGGTGATTGGGTGTAAACATGGGTCTGGAGGTGGGCAGGGGGGGGGGTCTGAGGGGTGCTGTGGGCGATCAGGGGGCAGGGGGGGGGGAAATCAGTGTGCTTGGTGCAGACTAGGGTGGCTGCAGCCTGCCCTGGTGGTCCCTCGGACACTGGGACCACCAGGGCAGGAGGCAGCCTGTATAATACACTTTGTAAACATTACAAAGTGTATTATACACTTTGTATGCGGCGATCGTCGGTTTAACATCCCGCCGGCGCTTCCGTATAGCCGGCGGGATGTTGCGGCGGGTGAGCGGCGTCAGGAGCCGGCGGAGGATCGCTTCACGGATGACGCGATCACTCCGCCCATGCCCTTACAAGGACTGCTGCCTCTGTGGGTGAGCTGGTCCTTGCAGGGTACACTTCCCGGCCGCCGCTGTGCGTTAGGCGGTCGGGAAGTGGTTAACTGCCAAAATAGTAAGCTACCAGCCAGCCTCCCTACTCGCTTGCACACTATTTTGTCAGTTAGACTTTGCTAGTGCTGTTCAGGAAAGATGTTGAAAACAAAGAAAACCCTGAGAATCCCCCATGAGATTTTATTTCCCATTTTATGCATGCCAGAATTTTATTTGCTTCAACTACTGCTGCTTGGCATTGTATACAATTACTTGTTATCAACCAGTATTCCCAAGTCATAGTTATATACCGTATTTTTCAGACCATAAGACGCACCTAGTTTCAGAGGACAAAAATAGGGGAAAATAATGAAACCTGGTGCGTCTATAGTGCAGGGGCAACTTATGGTCCTTTCCCCCTTGCGCTGTTTCTATCTAAACTACACTGCCCAGCTAAACCAACCCCTGCTGCTTCACTACATACACTAAGCTACACTGTCACCACAACCTACACTTAGCTACACTGTCCCCACAACCTACACTAAGCTACAATGTCTACACAAACTACACTTCAGTACAATAACTGGCACTGGCAGGGCTGCAGTGAGCTGCTAATTACCTGGCCCAGGAAGAGAGGAAATCTACCCTCAGGGAGATAGGTCTGGGTGTCTTATTAGCAGTGGTGAACTGCGGTGGAAGGAGCTGGAGCCACTGCAGGAGATCAGCTGATCATCGTTCCGAGGCTCAGCAGTGCCGAGGAAACTGGTATCGGCAGTGGGGAAATGGTGGTCTCCGTGGTGGCTCTGAAGCACTGCAGGATGGCCCACATGGTGCGCCTCTCATCGATCTGGGTCTTCGCAGCGGCGGGGAAATGGTGGTCTCAGCGGTGGCTCTGGTGGAACTGAAGCTACTGAAGGATTGCCCACATGGTGCGCCGCTCATCGCTCTAGGTCTTGGCAGCGGGGGGGGGAAACGTTGGTCCCAGAGGAGGCTCTGACGGAGCTGAAGTCCTGCAGGATGGCCCACGTGGTGCGCCGCTTATCGCTCCGGGTCTCAGCAGCAGCAGTTGTCTCAATGGTAGCAGGGCTTGAGCCGCTTGCAAGATGGCCCATGTGGTGCTCCGGGTTAGAGGCAGCTCATCGCGGTGGTGGAGCTTGAGCACTGCAGACGTGTCACAGAGTAAGCACAGGGTGTCTGGGAAGTCAGAGTGCTGCTCATTAGCCATGTGGATGAGACATGTTAAATCGCTGGAGCCCTGCAGTGCCACCTTGGCTAGGCTGCAGCAGAAGAGTTGGGAGGAAAGCTGGAGTCCCATCAGCAACATCCATGTCAACTTGTATGACCTACAGAAGCAGGATGCGGGACTTGGAGCCCGCGGATGGAGAAGTGAGGGCTTCCTCTATGTCCTTTATCTGCCTGTGGGGGGACACCTGGCCTTACATTCGGGCTATAAGACGCAGACTTTTTACCCACCACTTTTAGGAGAGAAAAAAGTGCATCTTATAGGCCGAAAAATACAGTAGGTTTTTGGGCTGAAAAAAAGACATACGTCCATCGAGTTTAAGCAATAAATAAGGTACAACACTAGTCTGCACCCTCACATATCCCTGCTGCTCCAGAAGGAGGAAAAAAACACTTTCAAAGCATGGTCAGATCATTACCACCAGGAATTGTCTTTCAATGCAAGGAAAGCTTCTAAGCCCCCCTTAAATGCAGATATAGAATTTGCCATAACTACTCCCTGTGGTAATAAATACCACATTTCAATCACTCTTACCATAAATAACACTTTACTATATAGATGGCTAAAAATGTTTTCTTCCATGTGCAGATCAAGTCCCCTAGTCATTTGCATAAGTTTAGAGACAAAAAGATCATCTGCCAAGCTTTTATATTGCCCTCTGGTGTGTATATATACATGCGTGACGCCTTTGATATGTCATATCGAATATGTCATATCGAATCCATCATTTGAGTCACAAGGACACAACCCATTGCAATACAAAATGACATTTGAAATCAACTTTCTTTTCCACTGTCTCAACCAAATGGCTGGAATCAATAAGGATCTATTACTTTCACTAGGTTTTTATTGCAAGAAAAATCATAGTGGTATAAACAGTTGCTGTAAAACATAGTTGAGACTGGTATTACAAAGAAATACATCAGAAAGTCTTGCAAAAGTTTTTAAGAAAAAACCCCAATGGAGTTCCAAGGAACATACAGCAATCTTTCTGAAGAAAAAAATATTAACAAGAGAAGTAAAACTAAAAAGAGAAAGCAAATCAACTTGCTCTGGAATTTTCACCAACATAGTTATCAAGAGATGGTTGGTTAATGAAGAGGGGGGACCCAAATATCCATGCTTCCATGCTTATGAGATAATTAAAGGATACCCGAGGTGACATGTGACATAATGAGATAGACATGGGTATGTACAGTGCCTAGCACACAAATAACTATGCTGTGTTCCTTTTTTTCTTTCTCTGCCTGAAAGAGGTAAATATCAGGTATGTAAGTGGCTGACTCAGTCCTGACTCAGACAGGAAGTGACTACAGTGTGACCCTCACTGATAAGAAATCCCCCCCTTTTTGTCTCTTTCTTGCTCTCAAAAGCCATTTTCTGCTAGGAAAGTGTTTTATAGTTGGAATTTCTTATCAGTGAAGGTCACACTGTAGTCACTTCCTGTCTGAGTCAGGACTGAGTCAGCCACTTACATGCCTGATATTTACCTCTTTCAGGCAGAGAAAGAAAAAAAGGAACACAGCATAGTTATTTGTGTGCTGGGCACTGTACATACCCATGTCTATCTCATTATGCCACATGTCAGTTGTGGTATCCTTTAAGGAACCTTTCCATGCCAAGGTAATTACAAAATCCCTTAGCAGAAGTTCAGAGACGTGCCCAAACACCCCTGCTGTGCCACTGGCCAAAAATCGTCCACTCCACTGTGACAAGATATCCTAAAAACAGGGTCTCCAAGAACACTGTCTGCGATATTCTCACTCCCAGAGGAAGCTCTACACTTCAAAGATCCTTTATCTAATCTGGTAACACACAGCTGTGTTCTCCAACTAGAACTGGCCCTTCTGTAACCCAGAAATCAATAATTCTCATAATTTTTTAGTGTTTAAGCTTTTTAGGATGATCTGAGAATGCTAGCAGCATTGTTTTTTCAGAGATTAAGTTCATCCTAACACACATTCTGGGAGGCTTCCAGAATGACAATAAATAATAAATCCTATATAATAATGTGCCTGTGTCTCTGCGTCCCATGTCTCTGTGTCAGTGCTTTTGCGCTACTGCCCATGTGCAGCACTGACAGCCGTTAGGACAGGATGAGGACAGCCAGGTGGGCGGGCGTGTGTGTGTGCGTGGCGTAGGGCGTGTGCACGGGAGCACGCAGGGGTGGTTACCGCTGACCAGAATCCCCCCCCCCCCCCCCCACTGAGGAAGGAGCACTCCGCGACCAAGTCTCAGGGTGCAGGGGAGGGTGTTAATTAGGCCCCCTGCAGCTTCAGTAGCGGCTGTAGTGCAGCCGCTTTACCTGCTCAGGCTCCTCAGTCTGCTCCCAGCCCCCTCCTCTATAAAGTCTGGATGACCGATCCCCTTGTGCTGGATTGCCTGGCAGGATTCAAACCTCAGATCTGCGGCAACCGCAATGACAAAGCAACGAGCATTGCTTAGTAACGCCAGCCGCATACAGGAAGTAGACAGGTGTCACTTCCTGTATGCGGCTGGTGTTACTAGACAATGAGGTTACCGCTGAGCTGCGGTGTGATTGAATTCTGCCGGGCAATCCATCCAGCACAGGGGAATCGGGTCATGTGGACTTTCCTAGAGGAGGAAAAATCTATTAACCCTTCGCACACTCACATGCAAATGTTCAAACAATTGCATTCACAGATTCCCTCATCCAGGCACAACTGTTATCCCTACAGCTAAATTAAAAGCCAGGGTTTTAGTTCACAGAAGAATTCATTCTTATGCTTAATCACCTATACTGCGCAGAAGTACCCAGGTAAACATAGGTGTCCTAACTCTGGCCCTGTAACATGCATAGTGCAGACATGCAAACACATTCATTGCATCAAACCTATCAATGGATTAGGAGCACACATCCTAACTTCCTCTCCTGGGAAAGACAGTGCATCTTACCAATCGCACAAGGGAGCTAATGTTATGTGTCCATGTGCACCATGCGCATACACCAGCATAAGCTGTCTGCATGCTGACAAACATACAGAGGAAGGGGGAAGTGCACCGAATTGGACCCTAGCCACAGGGGTCAATGATAAGAATAAACATACATATATCCAGGCACATCGCCTCTAGTTAGGACATTAAATAAATTATTATTAGGGTAAGGGAGGTGCTGAAGGGGGTGTGGCTAGAAAACAGCAAAAATCTATTAACCCTTCGCACACTCACATGCAAATGTTCAAACAATTGCATTCACAGATTCACTCATCCAGGCACAACTGTTATCCCTACAGCTAAATTAAAAGCCAGGGTTTTAGTTCACAGAAGAATGCATTCTTATGCTTAATCACCTATACTGCGCAGAAGTACCCAGGTAAACATAGGTGTCCTAACTCTGGCCCTGTAACATGCATAGTGCAGACATGCATGCAAGGGATAACAGTTGTGCCTGGATGAGTGAATCTGTGAATGCAATTGTTTGAACATTTGCATGTGAGTGTGCGAAGGGTTAATAGATTTTTGCTGTTTTCTAGCCACACCCCCTTCAGCACCTCCCTTTCCCTAATAATAATTTATTTAATGTCCTAACTAGAGGCGATGTGCCTGGATATATGTATGTTTTTTCCTAGAGGAGGAGTCTGGGAGTTGTCTGAGGAGCTTGAGAAGGTAAAGCAGCGGGGGTGGGGGGACTGGGTATATATACTGCCTATATACAGGGGGGGATCTGACTATATACACTGCCAATATACAGGGGGGAATCTGACTATATACAAGGGGGATCTGGCTATATACAAGGGGGGGTCTGACTATATACAAAGGGGGTCTGGCTATATACAAGGGGGGTCTGGCAATATATAAAAGATGTCTGGCTACATACAAAGGGATCTGGCAATATACAAGGGAGGTCTGGCTATATCCACTGAATGGGGTGGGGGTCATCTGGCTATATACTATAAATGGGGATCATGTGGCTACCTATCCTGAATGGGGAGTCATCTAGCTACCTATACTATAAATAGGGGGGTCATCTGGCTACCTGTACTATAAACGGGGGTCACCTGGCTACCCATACTAAAAAGGGGGGATAATTTGGGTACCTATAATAAAGGCGGGAGTATCTGGCTACCTAAGTGTGTCTATTTTGTGGGCAAACACTGCGCATCATGTGTATCTTATGGGCAAATGCTGCGCTAGCGCATGCGCAGTAGTGAGTGGCTTTCTGAAAGAGACCTTTCGTGGAATCCCTCCCTTGAAAATCCTGGGTTTGCCCCTGGTGTGTGCATGTGCGCTGACATGCGGTGGTGACAGACCTAGAGCCCACGGGCTTAGGTAGACTAGTAAATAAATGACAAGACCTTAAATCACGTAGATATACGGGCTTGAAGTACCACTGTGTGACTACTCCTGACACACCCCTCATGTTTGATACAGTATCTGGGGATTTGCAGCGTTGCACTGGATACGTGGATATGCATTCTGTTTCTTGATGTGACCTATGGGCACAGAGAGACTGGGCAAGGCAGGAATTGTGCCAAAATCTCTCTATTCAAGTTAAACTGGGCTGGATATGTCATAACCCCTCCCAACTACAGTGATGGTTAACCACCCTGGCGTTCTGATTAAATCGCCAGGGTGGCTGCGGGAGGGTTTTTTTTAAATAAAAAAAAAACTATTTCATGCAGCCAACTAAAAGTTGGCTGCATGAAAGCCCACTAGAGGGCGCTCCGGAGGCGATCTTCCGATCGCCTCCGGCGCCCAGAATAAACAAGGAAGGCCGCAATGAGCGGTCTTCCTTGTTTTGCTTACATCGTCGCCATAGCGACGAGCGGAGTGACGTCATCGACGTCAGCCGACGTCCTGACGTCAGCCGCCTCCGATCCAGCCCTTAGCGCTGGCCGGAACTTTTTGTTCCGGCTACGCTGGGCTCAGGCGGCTGGGGGGACCCTCTTTCGCCGCTGCTCGCGGCGGATCGCCGCAGAGCGGCGGCGATCAGGCAGCACACGCGGCTGGCAAAGTGCCGGCTGCGTGTGCTGCTTTTTATTTCATCAAAATCGGCCCAGCAGGGCCTGAGCGGCAGCCTCTGGCGGTGTTGGACGAGCTGAGCTCGTCCAGACCGCTCAGCAGGTTAAAACACAATGACACACTGAGCCCAGCGTCCGGCACTTTAACCACTTGAGGACCTAGGGCTTTCTACCCCTTAAAGAGAACCAGAGATGAAGCACCCTCTTGTATTTTACCTTATAAATCAGTGGGAACATGACAGTAAACACCTAATCTGCCCTTTGTTTCATTGTTCTCTGTGTAATCTGACTGTTATCACCTCTGATAAGAATCCCTGACTGAGCAGTCAGGCTGCTCCGTCTAGCTTTGCTACAGAAAGATTATAGCTAAATCTGTCTTCTGTGGTGTTATTTCAAGCCCAAGCCTGCCCCCTTGTGGCTTTGCTATAATGACTCAGCAATAATCATTCCCAGCAAAGCCAGATTTAATTGCTCAGTCTGGGATTCTTGTGACTGCTGATAACAGACACTTTTAGCAGTGAGGATGAAACAGAGAGCAGAGTAGGTGTTTTCTCTAATGTTCTTACTGATATATATGGTAAAATACATGAGGGGGCTTCGTCTCTGGTTCCCTTTAAGGACCGGACACTTTTTTTCCATTCAGACCACTGCAGCTTTCACGGTTTATTGCTCGCTCATACAACCTACCACGTAAATGAATTTTGGCTCCTTTTCTTGTCACTAATAAAGCTTTCTTTTGATGCTATTTGATTGCTCCTGCGATTTTTACTTTTTATTATATTCATCAAAAAAGACATGAATTTTGGCAAAAAAATGATTTTTTTTAACTTTCTGTGCTGACATTTTTCAAATAAAGTAAAATTTCTGTATACATGCAGCGCGAAAAATGTGGACAAACATGTTTTTGATAAAAAAAAAACCCATTCAGTGTATATTTATTGGTTTGGGTAAAAGTTATAGCGTTTATAAACTATGGTGCAAAAAGTGAATTTTCCCATTTTCAAGCATCTATGACTTTTCTGACCCCCTGTCATGTTTCATGAGGGGCTAGAATTCCAGGATAGTATAAATACCCCCCAAATGACCCCATTTTGGAAAGAAGACATCCCAAAGTATTCACTGAGAGGCATAATGAGTTCATAGAAGATATTATTTTTTGTCACAAGTAAGCGGAAAATGACACTTTGTGAGAAAAAAAAAGAAAAAAAAAAGTTTCCATTTCTTCTAACTTGCGACAAAAAAAAATGAAATCTGCCACGGACTCACCATGCCCCTCTCTGAATACCTTGAAGGGTCTACTTTCCAAAATGGGGTCATTTGTGGGGTGTGTTTACTGTCCTGACATTTTGGGGGGTGCTAAATTGTAAGCACCCCTGTAAAGCCTAAAGGTGCTCATTGGACTTTGGACCCCTTAGCGCAGTTAGGCTGCAAAAAAGTGCCACACATGTGGTATTGCCGTACTCAGGAGAAGTAGTATAATGTGTTTTGGGGTGTATTTTTACACATACCCATGCTGGGTGGGAGAAATATCTCTGTAAATGACAATTTGTTAATTTTTTTTTACACACAATTGTCCATTTACAGAGATCTTTCTCCCACTCAGCATGGGTATGTGTAAAAATACACCACAAAACACATTATACTACTTCTCCTGAGTACGGCGATACCACATGTGTGGCACTTTTTTGCACCCTAACTGCGCTAAAGGGTCCAAAGTCCAATGAGTACCTTTAGGATTTCACAGGTCATTTTGAGAAATTTCGTTTCAAGACTACTCCTCACGGTTTAGGGCCCCTAAAATGCCAGGGCAGTATAGGAACCCCACAAATTACCCTATTTTAGAAAGAAGACACCCCAAGGTATTCCGTTAGGAGTATGGTGAGTTCATAGAAGATTTTATTTTTTGTCAAAAGTTAGCGGAAAATGACACTTTGTGAAAAAACACAATTAAAATCAATTTCCGCTAACTTGTGACAAAAAATAAAATCTTCTATGAACTCGCCATACTACTAACGGAATACCTTGGGGTGTCTTCTTTCTAAAATGGGGTCATTTGTGGGGTTCCTATACTGCCCTGGCATTTTAGGGGCCCTAAACCGTGAGGAGTAGTCTTGAAACGAAATTTCTCAAAATGACCTTTGAAATCCTAAAGGTACTCATTGAACTTTGGGCCCTTTAGCGCAGTTAGGGTGCAAAAAAGTGCCACACATGTGGTATCGCCATACTCGGGAGAAGTAGTACAATGTGTTTTGGGGTGTATTTTTACACATACCCATGCTGGGTGGGAGAAATACCTCTGTAAATGGACAATTGTGTGTAAAAAAATCAAAAGATTGTCATTTACAGAGGTATTTCTCCCACCCAGCATGGGTATGTGTAAAAATACACCCCAAAACACATTATACTACTTCTCCCGAGTACGGCGATACCACATGTGTGGCACTTTTTTGCACCCTAACTGCACTAAGGGGCCCAAAGTCCAATGAGTACCTTTAGGATTTCACAGGTCATTTTTGTTTCAAGACTACTCCTCGCGGTTTAGGGCCCCTAAAATGCCAGGGCAGTATAGGAACCCCACTAATGACCCCATTTTAGAAAGAAGACACCCCAAGGTATTCCGTTAGGAGTATGGTGAGTTCATAGAAGTTTTTATTTTTTTGTCACAAGTTAGCGGAAATTGATTTTAATAGTTTTTTTTCACAAAGTGTCATTTTCCGCTAACTGGTGACAAAAAATTAAATCTTCTATGAACTCACCATACTCCGTACGGAATACCTTTGGGTGTCTTCTTTCTAGAATGGGGTCATTTGTGGGGTTCCTATACTGCCCTGGCATTTTAGGGGCCCTAAACCGTGAGGAGTAGTCTTGAAACCAACAATGTCGTAAAATGACCTGTGAAATCCTAAAGGTACTCATTGGACTTTGGGCCCCTTAGCGTACTTAGGGTGTAAAAAAGTGCCACACATGTGGTACCGCCGTACTCAGGAGTAGTAGTATAATGCGTTTTGGGGTGTATTTTTACACATACCCATGCTAAGTGGGAGAAATATCTCTGTAAATGACAATTGTTTGATTTTTTTACACACAATTGTCCATTTACATAGAAATTTCTCCCACCCAGCATGGGTATGTGTAAAAATACACCCCAAAACACATTGTACTACTTTTCCTGAGTACGGCGGTACCACATGTGTGACACTTTTTTGCAGCCTAGGTGCGCTAAGGGGCCCAACGTCCTATTCACAGGTCATTTTGAGGCATTTGTTTTCTAGACTACTCGTCGCGGTTTAGGGCCTCTAAAATGCCAGGGCAGTATAGGAACCCCACAAGTGACCCCATTTTAGAAAGAAGACACCCCAAGGTATTCTGTTAGGTGTATGACGAGTTCATAGAAGATTTTATTTTTTGTCAAAAGTTAGCGGAAAGTGACACTTTGTGGAAAAAAACCAATAAAAATCAATTTCCGCTAACTTTTGACAAAAAATAAAATCTTCTATGAACTCATCATACACCTAACAGAATACCTTGGGGTGTCTTTTTTTCTAAAATGGGGACACTTGTGGGGTTCCTATACCGCCCTGGCATTTTACGGGCCCAAAACAGTGAGTAGTCTGGAAACCAAATGTCTCAAAATGACTGTTCAGGGGTATAAGCATCTGAAAATTTTGATGACAGGTGGTCTATGAGGGGGCGAATTTTGTGGAACCGGTCATAAGCAGGGTGGCCTTTTAGATGACAGGTTGTATTGGGCCTGATCTGATGGATAGGAGTGCTAGGGGGGTGACAGGAGGTGATTGATGGGTGTCTCAGGGGGTGGTTAGAGGGGAAAATAGATGCAATCAATGCACTGGGGAGGTGATCGGAAGGGGGTCTGAGGGGGATCTGAGGGTTTGGCCGAGTGATCAGGAGCCCACACGGGGCAAATTAGGGCCTGATCTGATGGGTAGGTGTGCTAGGGGGTGACAGGAGGTGATTGATGGGTGTCTCAAGGTGTGATTAGAGGGGGGAATAGATGCAAGCAAAGCACTGGCGAGGTGATCAGGGCTGGGGTCTGAGGGCATTCTGAGGGTGTGGGCAGGTGATTGAGTGCCCTAGGGGCAGATAGGGGTCTAATCTGATAGGTAGCAGTGACAGGGGGTGATTGATGGGTAATTAGTGGGTGTTTAGGGTAGAGAACAGATGTAAACACTGCACTTGGGAGGTGATCGGACGTCGGATCTGCGAGCGATCTATTGGTGTGGGTGGGTGATCAGATTGCCCGCAAGGGGCAGGTTAGGGGCTGATTGATGGGTGGCAGTGACAGCGGGTGATTGATGGGTGGCAGTGACAGGGGGTGATTGATGGGTGGCAGTGACAGGGGGTGATTGATGGGTGATTGATAGCTGATTGACAGGTGATTGACAGGTAATCAGTGGGTTATTACAGGGGAGAACAGATGTAAATATTGCACTGGCGAATTGATAAGGGGGGTCTGAGGGTAATCTGAGCGTGTAGGCGGGTGATTGGGTGCCCGCAAGGGGCAGATTAGGGTCTGATCTGATGGGTAACAGTGACAGGTGGTGATAGGGGGTGATTGATGGGTGATTGATGGGTAATTAGTGGGTGTTTAGAGGAGAGTAAACGCTGCGCTTGGGTGGTGATCTGATGTCGGATCTGCGGGCGATCTATTGGTGTGGGTGGGTAATCAGATTGCCCGCAAGGGGCAGGTTAGGGGCTGATTGTTGGGTGGCAGTGACAGGGGGTGATTGATGGGTGATAGGTGATTGGCAGGTGATTGACAGGTGATCAGTGGGTTATTACAGGGAAGGATAGATGTAAATAATGCCCTGGCGAATTGATAAGGGGGGGGTCTGAGGGTAATCTGAGCGTGTAGGCGGGTGATTGGGTGCCCGCAAGGGGCAGATTAGGGTCTGATCTGATAGGTAACAGTGATAGGGGGTGATTGATGGGTGATTGATGGGTAATTAGTGGGTGTTTAGAGAAGATAACAGATGTAAACAATACATTTGGGAGGTAATCTGACGGCGGGTTTGCGGGCGATCTAATGGTGTGGGTGGGTGATCAGATTGCCCGCAAGGGGCAGGTTAGGGGCTGATTGATGGGTGGCAGTGACAGGGGGTGATTGATGGGTGATAGGTGATTGGCAGGTGATTGACAGGTGATCAGTGGGTTATTACAGGGAAGAACAGATGTAATGAATGCACTGGTGAATTGATAAGGGGGGGGGGTCTGAGGGCAATCTGAGCGTGTGGGCGGGTGATTGGGTGCCCGCAAGGGGCAGATTAGGGTCTGATCTGATAGGTAAAAGTGACAGGTGGTGATAGGGGGTGATTGATGGGTGATTGATGGGTAATTAGTGTGTGTTTAGAGGAGAGAATAGATGTAAACAATGGATTTGGGAGGTGATCTGATGTCGGATCTGCGGGCGATCTATTGGTGTGGGGGGGTGATCAGATTGTCCGCAAGGGGCAGGTTAGGGGCTGATTGATGGGTGGCAGTGACAGGGGGTGATTGATGGGTGATTGATGGGTTATTGACGGGTGATTGACAGGTGATTGACAGGTGATCAGGGGGGATAGATGCATACAGTACATGGGGGGGGGGTCTGGGGGGGGGGGTCTGGGGAGAATCTGGGGGGTGGGGGGTGATCAGGAGGGAGCAGGGGGCAGGGGGGGGGTATAAAAAAAAAATAGCGTTGACAGATAGTGACAGGGAGTGATTGATGGGTGATTAGGGGGGTGATTGGGTGCAAACAGGGGTCTGGGGGGTGGGCAGGGGGGGTCTGATGGGTGCTGTGGGCGATCTGGGGCAGGGGGGGGAGAAAATCTGTGTGCTTGGTGCAGACTAGGGTGGCTGCAGCCTGCCCTGGTGGTCCCTCGGACACTGGGACCACCAGGGCAGGAGGCAGCCTGTATAATACACTTTGTAAACATTACAAAGTGTATTATACACTTTGTATGCGGCGATCGTCGGGTTAACATCCCGCCGGCGCTTCCGTATGGCCGGCGGGATGTTGCGGCGAGTGAGCGGCGACAGGCGGAGGTGGAGGATCGCGTCACGGATGACGCGATCGCTCCGCCCATGCCCAAACAAGGACCGCCGCATTTTGTCAATACGGCGGTCCTTGCGGCGTCTGCTTCCCGGCCGCCATTTGTCTATACGGCGGTCGGGAAGTAGTTAATCTGACATTGAAATACCATCAATTGACAGCCCGCTAGGACACGGGCAAAATCGCCATCTTGGACTACTTCTTACAAAGACTCTATGGCTTAAACGGACTTCCAATAATGGTATTTTGAACTGTATTATAAGACATTCTATTTCTTTTTCATCTCTACCCTTTACAACCAACAGGTCAGTAGAGATGTCGCGAACCTCCGATTTTCAGTTCGCGAACCGGGTTCGCGAACTTCCGCAGAAGGTTCGGTTTGCGGAAAAGTTCGCGAACCGCAATAGACTTCAATGGGGAGGCGAACTTTGAAAAATAGAAAAAATTATGCTGGCCACAAAAGTGATGGAAAAGATGTTTCAAGGGGTCTAACACCTGGAGGGGGCATGGCGGAGTGGGATACATGCCAAAAGTCCCGGTGAAAAATCTGGATGTGACGCAAAGCAGCGTTTTAAGGGCAGAAATCACATTGAATGCTAAATTGCAGGCCTAACGTGCTTTCAAACATCTTGCATGTGTATACATCAAACAGGGAGTGTAATTAGAGTACTGCTTCACACTGACACACCAAACTCACTGTGTAACGCACCGCAAACAGCTGTTTGTGTAGTGACGGCCATGCTGGACTACTGCGCAACATGGCGTGATTGCTCTTCCTCACTCAGTGATGTCAGGTAATGTGTGACTTCCTTCTCAACTTTCCATGGCATTGTTAAAAAGCTTACGTTTTGTTTTTAATTTACATTTTCTACTTGCTGTGTACTTGTTCAGTACCGCTACAATGAGAATCCTGTGGAGGCGGGCAAGTCTGCCATTGTGACCCCGGGTAATGGCCGGGGAATGAGAGGTTTGAATCCGGTGTGGAGCCTGAGCAACGGCTACCACTACACATCCAAGGAGGGCAGCGGGCAGGCATGCACGCCCGCCCGCCCCGAGGTAGTGACCAAAAATAACAATACAGGAGGAGGACTTTCGAGGCCCTGCTGTGTATTTGAAATGAATGTACTTTAAATCCTTTAACCAGAACCAGTTATGGCGGGCAAAGATGACACCACATTCCTTTCACGAGAATCATATGGAGGCGGGCAAGTCTGCCATTTGTGACCCCGGGTAATGGCCGGGGAATGAGGGATGGAATCCGGTGTGGAGCCTGAGAAACGGCTACCACTACACATCCAAGGAGGGCAGCAGGTAGGCATGCACGCCCGCCCCGAGGTAGTGACCAAAAATAACAATACAGGAGGCGGACTTTCGAGGCCCTGCTGTGTATTTGAAATGAATTAACTTTAAATCCTTTAACGGGAATCCGTTATGGAGGGCAAGTCTGCCATTGTCACCGCGGGGAATGAAGGTTGGATTGCGGCCCGAAGTGGGAGCCTGCTGAGACCCATGCTGTAGCTGCCCTGACCGTGCTTTGCAGACCAGGCATCTGTGGTCAGATGGACC
The DNA here is from genome assembly GCF_040937935.1 of Hyperolius riggenbachi. Taxonomy (NCBI): domain Eukaryota; kingdom Metazoa; phylum Chordata; class Amphibia; order Anura; family Hyperoliidae; genus Hyperolius; species Hyperolius riggenbachi. Next base: position 400,500,429 of record NC_090647.1, on the reverse strand, counting down.
CTTGAGCCAGCGGAAGACAAACCAAGTCGAAAGCATTTGCCAAGAATGTTTTACGGAGGGCAAGTTTTTTTGCCCTTTTTTTAAATTTTTTGAAAATGATAGATGGTTGTATTTTTAAATTGTTTGAAAGTTTAGATGGTTGTATTTTTAAATTGTTTGAAAGTTTAGATGGTTGTATTTTTAAATTGTTTGAAAGTTTAGATGGTTGTATTTTTAAATTGTTTAATAGTGTATCCATTCTTCCTCCCCCCAGCCACGAACAATACCATGGGAACGTGGAGCAGCAGAAGCCCCCTGTGACGGCTGCCATGGTTGTTCTCCGCTGCTTGTCTTTTGAGGGGTGCTTCTTTTCCTCAGGTGTTCTTGCCATAGCTGTTTGTGCCTTCTCTCCAGGTGCCTTCGTAAAGCACTTGTCCCTACGTGACAGTTGGCCTTTCCACGGCTCAATTTTTGCTGGCTGAGACAACAGATGGCTTTGCTCCGATCTGAGACACACACGTGAAAACATTTCCAAACCGCTGATGGTGCTACGGTGGCATCAGCAGCTGACGTTGAAGGGCATGTTGGCTGTCTGGCCATAGCTGGCGATACATGGCGCCGGACACTGCCCCCAGCTGATTCGGAGGACGAGCTCCCTCTTGTATTGCGTTCCGGAGTTGGAGCCTGATCAACGTCTACCACCACACATCCAGGCAAGGAGGGAAGCAGGCAGGCATGCACGCCCGCCCCGAGGTAGTGACCAAAAATAACAATACAGGACTCAGGAGGACCTTTTGCGGCCCTAATTGAAATGAATTAACTTTAAATCCTTTAACGGGAATCCGTTATGGAGGGCAAGTCTGCCATTGTCACCGCGGGGAATGAAGGTTGGATTCCGGCCCGAAGTGGGAGCCTGCTGAGACCCATGCTGTAGCTGCCCTGACCGTGCTTTGCCGACCAGGCATCTGTGGTCAGATGGACCCTTGAGCCAGCGGAAGACAAACCAAGTCGAAAGCATTTGCCAAGAATGTTTTACGGAGGGCAAGTTTTTTTGCCCTTTTTTAAATTTTTTGAAAATGATGGATGGTTGTATTTTTAAATTGTTTGAAAGTTTAGATGGTTGTATTTTTAAATTGTTTGAAAGTTTAGATGCTTGTATTTTTAAATTGTTTGAAAGTGTATCCATTCAAGTGCAAGTTATGCACTGACTGCCAGGTATAATGTGCAGTCACAGATGCAGTGAAAGGTATGCAGTGACTGCAAACAGCCGTTTGTGTAGTGACGGCCGTGCTGGACTGGTGCGCACCGTGACGAGAGTGCAGGTGATGGTGGCTTTTCAGCCCATATGCTTGCCCGGCTGATGTAGCTGAATGACAGAACAGTGACTTTCCAGCTGATCAAATTTGATCTGACCACAATGAAGCAACGACCTTAATATCTTTTGTGTGCCACCCCCACCCGAGACACTCAAATAGCCGGCGGTCATTGCTTCATTGTGATGCGCAAGCCCCTTCACCGCGGCAAGGTAATGATCACGAAGGTGGATGGGCACATGTACACGCACCAGAAAAATTAGTGTAGCGGGCGCTGCTAGCAGCGGCCTTAAAAATTCAGGAATCCGCCTAGAATCCTGGACCCTGTTGGTAGTGGCGGAGAAGGCAGTCAAGCGGCCTGCAGGCAGAGATGCTGTGTGTGGGGAGTGGACTGACTTAGTCTTCGGTCGTGCAGTAGCCCTCCGTGATCCATTCCTCATTCATTTTGATAAAGGTCAGGTACTGAAAACTGTCGTGACTTAGGTGACTTCTCTTCTCAGTAACTATGCCTCCAGCTGCACTGAAGGTCCTTTCTGATAGGACGCTTGCGGCAGGGCAAGAGAGAAGTTGTATGGCAAATTGGGACAGCTCTGGCCACAGGTCAAGCCTGCGCAACCAGTAGTCCAAGGGTTCATCGTCGCTTTTCGCAGAGTCTACATCCACACTCAAGGCGGCTACCTGCCGGTCCAGGCGTTGGTGGAGGGTGGATCCGGAAGGACTATGGCGAGCAGTTGGACTAAAGAACGTCCGCATGTCCGACATCACCCTGAGATCGCTGGAGCGTCCTGTTCTTTCCTGCGTGGACTTGGGAGGAGGAGGGTTACTGCCAGTGGTACCTTGATTGCGTTGTGCAGCCACATCACCCTTAAACGCATTGTAAAGCATCATCGACAGCTTGTTCTGCAAGTGCTGCATCCTTTCCGCCTTTAGTTGAGTTGGTAAGAGGTCCGCCACTTTGTGCCTCTACCGAGGGTCTAGTAGCGTGGCCACCCAGTACAGGTCATTCGTCTTGAGTTTTTTGATACGGGGGTCCCTCAACAGGCTGGACAACATGAAAGAGGACATCTGCACAAAGCTGGATGCAGAGGTACTCTCCATCTCCTCTTGCTCTTCCTCAGTGACGGGACGCAACTCCTCTTCCTCCCCCCAGCCACGAACAATACCACGGGAACGTGGAGCAGCAGAAGCCCCCTGTGATGGCTGCCGCGGTTGTTCTCCTTCCGCCGCCTCTTCCTCCTCCACAGAAACACCTTCCTCATCATCACCATCATCAGAGTCTGACTCCTCTCCTTCCCCACACGACTCCTCTTCTTCCTCCTCCTCCGCCCTCTGTGCTGCCGCCGGTGTTGTGGAAACATCGGGTTCGTGTGTAAATGGCTCCAATGAATCCTGCTGCCCTAACTCTTCTTGTTCACGCTCCTCCACAGCTGTATCCACCACTCTATGCACGGCACGCTCCAGGAAGTAGGCGTAGGGGATCAAGTCGCTGATGGTGCCCTCATCGCGACTCACCAGTTTGGTCACCTCCTCAAAGGGCTCCATGACCCTGCATGCATTTCGCATCAGTGTCCAGTTGTTGGGCCACAACATCCCCATCCTCCCAGATTGTGTCCTTGTACTGTAATGATACAGGTACTGGGTGACGGCTTTCTCCTGGTCTAGCAGGCGAGAGAACATCAGCAAGGTGGAATTCCAGCGAGTCGGGCTATCGCAAATCAGGCGTCTCACCGGCAAGTTGTTTCTACGCTGAATCTCTGCAAAGCGTGCCATGGCCTTGTAAGAGCGCCTGAAATGCCCACACAACTTCCTGGCCTGCTTCAGGACGTCCTCTAAGCCTGGGTACTTGGACACAAATCTTTGCACGACCAGATTAAGCACATGTGCCATGCAGGGTATGTGTGTCAGCTTTCGCAAATTCAACGCAGCAATGAGATTGCTGCCGTTGTCACACACCATGTTGCCGATCTCAAGCTTGTGCGGGGTCAGCCATTGCTCCACCTGTTTGTTAAGAGCAGCCAGGAGAGCTGCTCCAGTGTGACTCTCCGCTTTCAGGCAAGACATGTCTAACACTGCATGACACCGTCGCACCTGGCATGCAGCATAGGCCCTGGGGTGCTGGGGCTGTGTAGCTGGGGAGGAGATGGCGGCACCAACCAAGGAGGAGGAGGAGGAGGATGACGACAGCGAAGCGGTGATAGCAGGTGGAGAGCAGGTGGCTGGAGGCCTGCCTGCAAGCCGTGGAGGTGTGACAAGTCGGTCCTCTGCGCAGCCACGTACTCCCTGCTTGCTGCCATCGGTCACCAGGTTGACCCAATGGGCTGTGTATGTAATGTAGTGGCCCTGCCCGTGCTTGGCAGACCAGGCACGGATGCCTGGTCTGCCAAGCACGGGCAGGGCCACTACATCAGGTGGACCCTTGACCCAACGCTGTGTGCCAGAGATGACACCACTTGCCTCTCAACTGCACGGTACAGTTTGGGTATGGCCTTTTGAGAAAAATAATTGCGGCCTGGTATCTTCCACTGCGGTGTACCAATGGCCACAAACTTACGGAAAGCCTCCGACTCCACCAGCTTGTATGGTAATAGCTGGCGAGCTAATAGTTCCGCCACGCCAGCTGTCAGACGCCGGGCAAGAGGGTGACTGGCAGACATTTGCTTCTTCCGCTCAAATACTTCCTTCACGGACAGCTGGGTACTGCTGTGGGCAGAGGAGAAGAAACCGCTCAAGGGAAGAGGCGGTGTGGAGGAGGGTGGCTGTGAAGGTGCAAGGGAGAAAGTGGATGAAGACGATGCACCTGAAGGAGGAAGAGGAGAAGGAGTTTGGCTTGTCTTTTGAGGAGTGCTGCTTTTACTCAGGTGTTCTTGCCATAGCTGTTTGTGCCTTCTCTCCAGGTGCCTTCGTAAGGCACTTGTCCCTACGTGAGAGTTGGCCTTACCACGGCTCAATTTTTGCTGGCAGAGACAACAGATGGCTTTGCTCCGATCTGAGACACACACGTGAAAAAATTTCCAAACCGCTGAGCCCCCCTGGGGTGATGGCGCTATGGTGGCATCAGCAGCAGCTGACGTTGAAGGGCATGTGTGCTCCCTGGCCATAGCTGGCGATACATGGCACCGGACACTGCCCCCAGCGGGTTTCTGAGGACGAGCTCCCTCTGCTTCTATCATGGAGTCGTCTCCTCCTACTCCTCTCTGACTCCTCCTCTGAACTGTCCCCCTGGTCATCTCCTCTACCGGGAACATATGTGGTATCCGTATAATCGTCATCATAATCCTCCTGGCCAGCTGCGCTTTCCTCAGACACCTCCTCAAGTGCACCAACTTCAGGTGGTCCACCATCATCCCCATCCACACACGTTACGTCCATACTATCGCCACCTAACTTAGACGTATGAGGTGGTGTACCTGCGCCTTCTTGTTGTTGTTGCAGTAGTGGCTGGGAATCAGTGATTTCACCACCACCACCAAATAACTCCTGCGAAGTGTCAAATGCAGCGGATGTGGTGCTTGTTGTAGCGCTGGTGGCTGCGGGAGATGAGGTGTTCTGTGTTAAATACTCAATCACCTCCTCACGATTTTGGGAAGTGATGGCACGTGCCTTCTTCTGAGCACTGTATTTTGGGGCAGGTCCACATGAAATCACAGCAACACCACCTCGCACAGCCACAGACCTGCCGGTGCCTGGTGGCCTTCCTCTGGGTCTGCCTCTACCTCTTCCTCTACCTGGTTTGTCCATTTTGTCCATCTCGGGGGTATGCTAGCTATATGCAGTGAGGTGGGTTCTCACTCAACACAACAGGTAGTTAGATGCAGTGAGGTGGCCAGGTGGGTTCACACTCAACACAACAGGTAGTTAGATGCAGTGAGCTGGGTTCACTAAACAGTAAAGGTACTTAAGATGCAGTGAGGTGGGTTCTCACTCAACACAACAGGTAGTTAGATGCAGTGAGCTGGGTTCACTCAACAGTAAAGGTACTTAAGATGCAGTGAGGTGGGTTCTCACTCAACACAACAGGTAGTTAGATGCAGTGAGGTGGCCAGGTGGGTTCACACTCAACACAACAGGTAGTTAGATGCAGTGAGCTGGGTTCACTCAACAGTAAAGGTACTTAAGATGCAGTGAGGTGGGTTCTCACTCAACACAACAGGTAGTTAGATGCAGTGAGGTGGCCAGGTGGGTTCACACTCAACACAACAGGTAATTAGATGCAGTGAGCTGGGTTCACTCAACAGTAAAGGTACTTAAGATGCAGTGAGGTGGGTTCTCACTCAACACAACAGGTAGTTAGATGCAGTGAGGTGGCCAGGTTGGTTCACACTCAACACAACAGGTAATTAGATGCAGTGAGCTGGGTTCACTCAACACAAGGCTAGGTATATGCAGTGATGAGGTGGGTTAAGTAAACACAACAGGTACTGGGTAGTTAGATGCAGTGAGCTGGGTTCACTCAACAGTAAAGGTACTTAAGATGCAGTGAGGTGGGTTCTCACTCAACACAACAGGTAGTTAGATGCAGTGAGGTGGCCAGGTGGGTTCACACTCAACACAACAGGTAGTTAGATGCAGTGAGCTGGGTTCACTCAACAGTAAAGGTACTTAAGATGCAGTGAGGTGGGTTCACACTCAACACAACAGGTAGTTAGATGCAGTGAGCTGGGTTCACTCAACAGTAAAGGTACTTAAGATGCAGTGAGGTGGGTTCTCACTCAACACAACAGGTAGTTAGATGCAGTGAGGTGGCCAGGTGGGTTCACACTCAACACAACAGGTAATTAGATGCAGTGAGCTGGGTTCACTCAACACAAGGCTAGGTATATGCAGTGATGAGGTGGGTTAAGTAAACACAACAGGTACTGGGTAGTTAGATGCAGTGAGCTGGGTTCACTCAACAGTAAAGGTACTTAAGATGCAGTGAGGTGGGTTCTCACTCAACACAACAGGTAGTTAGATGCAGTGAGGTGGCCAGGTGGGTTCACACTCAACACAACAGGTAGTTAGATGCAGTGAGCTGGGTTCACTCAACAGTAAAGGTACTTAAGATGCAGTGAGGTGGGTTCTCACTCAACACAACAGGTAGTTAGATGCAGTGAGGTGGCCAGGTGGGTTCACACTCAACACAACAGGTAGTTAGATGCAGTGAGCTGGGTTCACTCAACAGTAAAGGTACTTAAGATGCAGTGAGGTGGGTTCTCACTCAACACAACAGGTAGTTAGATGCAGTGAGGTGGCCAGGTGGGTTCACACTCAACACAACAGGTAGTTAGATGCAGTGAGCTGGGTTCACTCAACAGTAAAGGTACTTAAGATGCAGTGAGGTGGGTTCTCACTCAACACAACAGGTAGTTAGATGCAGTGAGGTGGCCAGGTGGGTTCACACTCAACACAAGAGGTAATTAGATGCAGTGAGCTGGGTTCACTCAACAGTAAAGGTACTTAAGATGCAGTGAGGTGGGTTCTCACTCAACACAACAGGTAGTTAGATGCAGTGAGGTGGCCAGGTGGGTTCACACTCAACACAACAGGTAATTAGATGCAGTGAGCTGGGTTCACTCAACACAAGGCTAGGTATATGCAGTGATGAGGTGGGTTAAGTAAACACAACAGGTACTGGGTAGTTAGATGCAGTGAGCTGGGTTCACTCAACAGTAAAGGTACTTAAGATGCAGTGAGGTGGGTTCTCACTCAACACAACAGGTAGTTAGATGCAGTGAGGTGGCCAGGTGGGTTCACACTCAACACAACAGGTAGTTAGATGCAGTGAGCTGGGTTCACTCAACAGTAAAGGTACTTAAGATGCAGTGAGGTGGGTTCACACTCAACACAACAGGTAGTTAGATGCAGTGAGCTGGGTTCACTCAACAGTAAAGGTACTTAAGATGCAGTGAGGTGGGTTCTCACTCAACACAACAGGTAGTTAGATGCAGTGAGGTGGCCAGGTGGGTTCACACTCAACACAACAGGTAATTAGATGCAGTGAGCTGGGTTCACTCAACACAAGGCTAGGTATATGCAGTGATGAGGTGGGTTAAGTAAACACAACAGGTACTGGGTAGTTAGATGCAGTGAGCTGGGTTCACTCAACAGTAAAGGTACTTAAGATGCAGTGAGGTGGGTTCTCACTCAACACAACAGGTAGTTAGATGCAGTGAGGTGGCCAGGTGGGTTCACACTCAACACAACAGGTAGTTAGATGCAGTGAGCTGGGTTCACTCAACAGTAAAGGTACTTAAGATGCAGTGAGGTGGGTTCTCACTCAACACAACAGGTAGTTAGATGCAGTTAGGTGGCCAGGTGGGTTCACACTCAACACAACAGGTAGTTAGATGCAGTGAGCTGGGTTCACTCAACAGTAAAGGTACTTAAGATGCAGTGAGGTGGGTTCTCACTCAACACAACAGGTAGTTAGATGCAGTGAGGTGGCCAGGTGGGTTCACACTCAACACAACAGGTAGTTAGATGCAGTGAGCTGGGTTCACTCAACAGTAAAGGTACTTAAGATGCAGTGAGGTGGGTTCTCACTCAACACAACAGGTAGTTAGATGCAGTGAGGTGGCCAGGTGGGTTCACACTCAACACAACAGGTAGTTAGATGCAGTGAGCTGGGTTCACTCAACACAACGCTAGGTATATGCAGTGATGATGTGGGTTAAGTAAACACAACAGGTACTGGGTAGTTAGATGCAGTGAGCTGGGTTCACTGAACAGTATACAGTAAAGGTACTTAAGATGCAGTGAGGTGGGTTCTCACTCAACACAACAGGTAGTTAGACTTAGATGCAGTGAGCTGGGTTCACTCAACACAACGCTAGGTATATGCAGTGATGAGGTGGGTTAAGTAAACACAACAGGTACTGGGTAGTTAGATGCAGTGAGCTGGGTTCACTCAACACAAAGCTAGGTATATGCAGTGATGAGGTGGGTTAAGTAAACACAACAGGTACTGGGGTATATGCAGTACTGGGTAGTACAATGTGCAGCTCCCTGTCACACACACAGGCAGTCAGTCACTGAATGTGCTGGGCTGCTGGCAGTGGCACACACACTATCAATTAACAAGGCTGTGCATGCAACAAAAGTGTCAGAAAAAAAAATTTACAGGTTGAGCTCTGAAAAGAGCTGTTGCTGGGTGCTTTAAAAGCAATATTAATCAGTCAGGA